>NC_051154.1:339818497-340003363 GCF_013339745.2 Dermacentor silvarum | reverse complement strand
AAATATATAATCTGTTTTCAGAACAAACAGTACTTGGTCACATGCTGAACCCAGATATCTTAAGTGTGCAGTACATCCAAATACAATGTGCACCCAGTAACAATACATATATAGAGAATGCATCACCCTATCTGTAGCTAACATAATGGATTGCCTTGCTGAGGGCCCACGTGCCATATTCAGTCCATAACCGAAAGAGCTCAGACACTGTATCGCCTGTTCTGTGCATGCTGTTGTGTGCAGTGCAGTGAAGACAGTGCAGAGCAGTCATAACTTTTTTTTGCTTAAGACAAATTATTCCAGAAAAAGAATCGATTTTATAACTTAAATTTTTAGCAAATGCACCTATTTTTGAAACTGCAGAACAATTTCAAAGAAACACTAATTGAATTGTTCAATTCATAATTCTATGCGAAAAACTTAGTTTTGACAATTTTTATCTTGGACCGTATTTTGCCTTTTAGTAGAAAATTTATAGGCACGGAGTAAACTTTTCTTGGGGAGATCTTTTTGAAATGCAGTTCACACTCTTGACTGTTCATAAAATTTATAGTCAAGCACCATTTCTGGTATGCCGGGCATTGAACAACTCGGAAACATTTTGATCGCGCATCGTTAGGCTTTGCTGCCAGTGCATGACACAGTTGCAGCATGTGCCTGGTGTTCTGCACCTTACCTTTGGAAAAACCTCACACTATGATATTATAGATTATTTTATAAATAGGGTTGTACAAAGCAAAGCGTGTTCCTTGATTTGTGTTACATGTAGTGGTTCTGTTTGGCTGCTTGTATGGCAGTTCAAACATTGTACTTAGATTGTTTTTTCACAGTCATTGCTTTTGATGATTGCTATTCATAGAGTCAAACCTCGTTAATACGTAGTCGGCCGTTAATGGTGTTTAGGTATGCACTAAATGATGTACAGATTAGCAGCCAATGTCACTTCAGCAGCTACTTACTGGCCGGAAAAGAACTACGTCGCGATGCTCTCAAACATGCACTCTCGGACAGGCTTTATTTTTGGGTAGGCAGCAAGAAATTTGTTATCTTCACTTGCCACCCGTCGTGGTTGCTCAGTTAGCTAAGGCGTTGTTGCGCTGCTGCACGAGGTTGCGGTATCGAATCCCGGCCCCGGCAGGCGCATTTCGATGGAGGCGAAATGCAAAAATGCCCGTGTGCTTGCGTTGTAGCGCACGTTAAAGAACCCCAGGGGGTCAAAATTAATCCGGAGCCCTCCACTACGGTGTACCTCATAATCGGAACTGGTTTTAGCACGTAAAACCCCAGAAATATCTTCACTTGCTGCGATGACGGCATCTTGCAAACAGAATACTACGACAACACCGCGACCGCAAGCACACTGGCGGAATGAAGAAAAAAAATGTCAGTTTCACCCGATAGGCGAAGCATCGATTGCGATTTCAAATTAGTAAACAACTATATGAACTAAGGATAGTAGTTTTATCAGTCATATAAAGATTTAAACAATCGCTTACCAACTAAGTTAACCAGCACGGTTTAAAGCGCGCACAGGTAAACATGAACACATCTCTCTCGATGACCGTGGAAACTCGGATGTCCCAACGCTGGAGTGAGGAGGCGCAGCAAGAGCAGCCAGTGAATTGACCTTCGTGCCGTCATTACGAACTAAAGGTTGAAAGCACAGCGCACATGAAGCTACCAGCACTAGTTGCACTTTATTCACATTGCAGATTGCTTTGAAGACGAAGCCCGTGCGGACGCGCACTTCCTCTATGTCGCAGATTGCTTCAAGATAGGCAAACACCCCCCACTTTCTCGCCTCCTCCGCTGTGCCTCACTCGCGTCAGAAGCATGCTTCTGCCCCGCCTTTCTCCCTCGCGCGCGTGAGATTGGATTGAGCAGCAAACGTCGGCTGACACTTGCAAGTTTTTACTCACACATACAGCGTATGGCACGCGGTGATGTTAGCGTGTTTGGACTTTATACGAAACCTTAAAGCGAGAACCATGGCAGAAATGGAGCGTCCATAAGAATGTATCGCAACAAAATGTGCTTCTGCGCGATTACTACTTGAATTGGATTGGATTCGGCGGCGACAGTGAGTTCACACCTCCTACCGGTAGCATTTTTGCGTTACCAGAAGCCAATCTCGAAGGCCATGCTCCTGTGCGCTGCATTCGGCAACAGCTGTATGAGCAGGAAATGCGTCATGATGGCCATGTTTTAAGGTCCCTATCGCTGGCAGCTGTTGTCCGGGTGTCGCAACTCGAGAATCGAACATCTCCGCACATGAAATTTTGCCGAATTTGTGCCTGTGCGTGTAGAACTAGAAAGAAAATAGTATGCAATAACCATTTGAGGGAAAATGTGTGACTACGGCTTAAGCGGTTAGGCATGGGGTTCAATGGGGGCTGGGTGGGGGAATCTTCGCGACTACATTTAAACTGCAATTACACATTAAGCGGGTACGTATTAACGACGCTTGACTGTACCCGAGTCCCTTGAGTGTAGGCAGAAATAATTACCTATGTATTACTGCAGCGTCATTGTACAGGTCATGTTTGCAAGGTACCAGTGTGTGGTATGTCCCACATAATGTTCCTGACAGACATTTTTGGTGTTTATACCCCGGCAATGTGTAATGGTTACATTATGCTCTTTCGATAGCATGGGACTCCTATATTGCTCTTGAAGTCTTAAATCCTTACCTTTTATGAGACCTGGCAATTCAAGGGAAAAGTTGTACATTTTCTTTTGTAGCTGACATGGACATATTCACTGGAGAGGCCATCGATGTTGTCATCGGATCCTCAAGAGATGACGGAAAGGTAACTTGAAAAGTCGTAGAACTGTTTTTTAAGGATCGATGTTACATTTACGCGCTGAAAGGGCTCATACATTTCAGAGTGGGGAAAGAAACTGAGTTATGTCCCATTTGTTTTTCCTTTATGAATGTAAGTAGCTGTGTATGATCCACAAACTAGATTTATGGCCGAGTACCATATTTATTGAAATGTAGGCTGGTCTCACTCCTAAGCCAGCACCTGAAGGTCTGAAGCCGGTGAAAAAAAGTGTTTTTCTTGAATGTAAGCCGGACAAGTTAGGGCAACAGACACAAAACGCGAACAGCATTTATTAGTCACGACCCGTCCCAGCCCATGCAGTGTTGTTGCTGCTAGCCTTGTTGCTTACCTTCTTATCATTGTCAGCATAAAAGAGCAGACAATTTTTTGGTGCCATTTAGTGCACTTTAGATGCTGCACTCCTTGAAAGCATTCAATCAAGCCTCCTGGTGTGTCCCATGCTGCAGTGACCCAGCTCGCCACTTGCGGTAGTTATGTGCATTTAGTACAACCTGTTGCTGTTAGATTATATGCTTTATGACTCGGCCAGATCGCGAAGTATTTCCGCAGGCAATCCATCCTCAAAATGCTTGTTGATACAGACGTCAAGTGGCTGAGGCTGGTCCGTCATGCCACCTGGTATAATAGCGATGTCCATTCAAGCTTGGGAGAGCACAGCGTTGATGCTGTCAGTAAGGTGCCCACAGTACATATCAAGGACAAGGAGACAGTTCTTGTATGACGTTGCCATGTGATCCTAATCCACGAGTCAAACGTGGCACTCGTCATCCGCCTGTTCGCATTTGCTTGTGTGGCAGCATTTCTGGGAGAGGCTTCTTAAGCCGGCAGTGGCTTCCTCTTATAAATTATGTATGCAGGCAGCTTATGTCAATCAGCTGTGCCATGCAGCATCATGATCGCATGTTGCTTTCCGCAAGTGGCCGAGCACATGGCGCCCCTTTGGTGCTGTTGTCATTGGCTTGCTACACCCCAGGCAAACCAAAATAAATGAAGAGGGGTCAGTTTACAGCACTCTACTGCAGCCACTTTTGGTTGGCTGGAGTGGCCAAGTAGAAAATCTGACCCTCGTAATATGCTTGCTCTGGTATTTTTGTCTCGCATAAATGTTTTAGTTGGGTTTATTGTTCCTTAACACTATTGCCACAATGTCCTGTGTAGAACAGTGTCCCATGAAAGCACAACTATGCTTGCTCTCAATGCATACAAATGTACGAGAAGTGTTTGCAGATTATCTGCATTTGCTGGTGGTAGTAAAATTAAGAGTGTGCAGAAATGACAGCAGTGGGATAGTGGGCATAAAGAAACAGCTGTGTGCGAGACTAGCTTGATGGCTCCTTTAACTAAGCCGCCATAAAGCGATCTCGATGCCTGTGGAGATGGCCATTTTCACTGCGTCTTCCAAGCTCATAAAAAATTGTCGCCACACAGAAGAAATAACTATAGAAAATGAAATTGTACTTCTACTATAAGTTAGATGGTGCACTGCGCTCGTAGTGACACAGGTCTCCAAAACGGCGCTAGAAAACATAATTGGTGGACTAATCTTTTTTTATGGTAATGGTCACTTGTGTGATGAAATCTAGGGTTTGACGAAAACTCGTCTGGCGAGGAAAGAACATGGCTGAATAAACGTACACTCGCCAACTGAAGTACACAAAAACAACAGATTGACGTTTTGGCACCCACTACGGGTGCCTTGTTCAAAATGAACGAATGCATGATGATCTTTATTATATATGCGTCGGAAGACATAAGGCCCTTGCGTACAACTCAGGGAGGGGGCCCCGTGTCCGGTTTATTGTGTTAGTCGTAGATTGTAGTATGCAAAATGATTCAAGAAGCAATCGGTATGATAATTTCTTCTCTCTTTCGATGATGAAAGCCGAATGCCAGTTAATACTGTGACCAGTCTTCTCATGATCCTCTACTAGGGCGCTGGAAACCGTGTGTCCTTTGGCTACATCATTGCGGTGCTGCTGTAGCCTTCTTTTAAAGTTTCCCGTCTAGCCTACGTAGCACGCCTGGCAGTCCTGGCATGGAATTTTGTAGATGATGCCGGGATATTTTTCATTTTCGAGGCAGTCTTTGACTCGGACGAGTTGTAGTTTTAGCTTGCTTGAAGGGACGTGGCAGATTTGTACAACATAATCTTTGAAAACTCTTGACATTGACTCGTTCACGCCTCGTGCATAGGGGAGAGCCGCCCGTTTCCTTGTTCTCATCGGTTTGATAGGGGGTTCAGCGGCACGCTTTTCTTCAGTCTTTATAAACTGGCCAGGGTAGCCATTACTGACCAAATCCTGCATTACTCTCAACTCAGCTCTGCGTGCATCAGTAGTCGAGCACAATCGGAATGCACGGGTGAACAGTGTAGAGGCAACAGTTCGTTTGTGTCCAACGGGATGGGCTGAATCAAAGTGCAGATATTTCTCTGTGTGGGTAGGCTTCCGATAAACGCTTGTTGAAAGGCCGGATGCAGTACGCATGACTTCAACGTCAAGTAAAGCCAGGCGACCATTAACTTCTTTTTCAATGGTGAATTTTATTGTGCTTTGGAAAGCCCTTGAAGATAAAGCCCTCACGACGTTCCAGCCCGCTCCAAAATTATGCCTGCTGTATGTCGACAATTGTTTTTTCCATAATCCGCCGCAAAGACGTCGTACCTTCTCTGCAGCACCTGAACTCTTTCCAAAGCACAATAGAATTCACCATTGAAGAAGAAGTTAATGGTCGCCTGGCTTTCTTTGACGTTGAAGTCATGCGTACTGCATCCGGCCTTTCAACAAGCGTTTATCGGAAGTCTACCCACACAGGGAAATATCTGCACTTTGATTCGGCCCATCCCGTTGGACACAAACGATCTGTTGCCTCTACACTGTTCACCCGTGCATTCCGATTGTGCTCGACTACTGATGCACGCAGAGATGAGTTGAAGAGAGTGACGCAGGATTTAGTGAGTAATGGCTGGCACGACCAGTTTATAAAGACTGAAGAAAAGCGTGTCGCTGAACCCCCTATCAGGCCGATGAGAACAAGGAAACGGGCGGCTCTCCCCTATGCACGAAGCATGAGCGAGTCAATGTCAAAAATTTTCAAAGATTATGATGTACGAATCTGCCACGTCCCTTCAAGCAAGCTAAAACAACAACTCGTCCGAGTCAAAGACTGCCTCGAAAAAGAAAGATATCCCGGCATGATCTACAAAATTCCTTGCCAGGACTGCCAGGCAGGCGTGCTACATGTGTTCTTCAGTTGGCTAGTGTACGTTTATTCAGCCATGTCACTTGTGTGAAGGTTTTTTTTGTATGTGTACATTAATGTTGATGGCATAATTATGTAATCATGCAGTCCTTGGAACGCAATGCTTGTGCACATTTCTATATTGCATCTAGTGACCGCACAGATCAACGAAAAAAAAGAGTGGTCGTACAGACAACACATGTATTTGAAATTCGGCTACCCAATGTCAAGGTAGATGTTAGTGAGTTCATCTAGCTATAGATAGCAGTGAATATACTTGCAGATCATTGTCAATTTAACAAATTTAGTGATTGCTATTTATGCTTGGGAGATTTTTATGTAGGAGTGTCTAAAAGATTTGTTAAAATTTTACTGTATAATTTAGTTCTGCTCATGCAGGTCAGCCCACTACAACTAATAAATGTGCCAGAATGCCAGAAAACAGTAGAGTTGAGAAAATGCATAGTGTATATCGTCCATTATAAAACCTGTGAGCTACAAGCTATGTATGTGTTATTATATACTGCAGGTGTATGCTGGATCCGGGCAATGGATAGAAAAGGCTGCTTGGGGGACATTGTTGCGGTCTACGTCTGACTATGTTCTGCCGTATGGCGTCCACAATGTATTGGATGCCAGATGAGCTTAAGAACAGAAGCGTGACCGGGACTTTGTCCATCAAGTCGCGATCCAAGGGAAGGACTGAGGCCAGACCAGCCGTGACACCACAAAAGTTGTCATCCTTGAAAAGTATATGAACATACTGTTCCAATGAAAATAATTTTTCAAATATAGCAGCACTGAACTGTTACAACTACTGAAGGTGCTGCTACGCTCGACAAAACAGTGCATTTAACCTGTATTGATGTGCCATCCTTAATGATAACTCCTCAGAGTAGTGGGCTTTTTACTATTGAATGTAATATTGCTATAGAAAACGTCCAAACTAGTGGCTCGTATCAACCAAATTTCATATAAAGGAGACATTTAAAAACATGCATGCTATTAATCTACATACAGTTGTGGTCTGTTTCATTCTGAAGAAATTACAATTTTATGCTGTCTTGATGTACTGTGAGCACAAGCATAGCAGCACTGTCCAGTGTGCCTGAGAATTGCTTGACAACGGTAAGTGCAGTGAAATTACATCAGCAAAGGAGAATGCGGATTTGTAGGAGCACTACTACGGTGCAATTTCGCTTCACTTTCTGGAAGATGATAAACGAGCAAGCCTAAGTGTTAACAGTTGAGAGCCCCAGTGCTAATCAGAATGCTTTAGTCTATCATTAGCTTTTATCCTTACTGGTTCTGATGGGTGCTAGCTGTGTGCATTAACTGATCTACTCATGTATAGATAGCACATGCAAATAGCCATAGTAAAAGCAAAGCTAGTGCTAAAGCAATGTGTTGCGATCATCTGCTACTGAAATTTTTTATGTTAAAACTGTAGAAAGAGTTTGAGGCATGTGAGTGAACATGCAAAAAGTAACCTGCAGTTTGGTTATTGAAAATGGAGCTTTGCAAAAATATTTCATTCAACCGTGGGCATATTGTTGGGAGCTTGCAATGTGCATGCTGGAAATAATTGTTTAGATGCTTTCATTACTTTTGTACTCGTGATTGCTTTTCTTGCGCAGGCCTCCTCCGGATCTTCATGGGCAACAGTGTCACGCCGGAAGACGAGAAAAAAAAGATTGAAAGAAGTGCGCAGGCAATTGGCGCAGAAACTCACTGACGTGCAAAAAAGGTAGTGCTACTGGTACTGATAGCTACGGGGCTTGTCCCAAAAGTTTGTGCAGTGAGCCAGCAAAAACGCGGCAGAGAATGTAGTGACATGAACTGCTCAAACTTCTGGGACAGACTTTGTATATTGACCTTACCAGCTTAGCACTTCTACCTTTCTTTGTGGAGTTAGTGCTTACCGTATTTAATAAAAAATAGGTCCAACATGAGTATAGGTCGACCACTATATATTGAATTAGTTGAGAAATTTAGAAAATTTTAGTTTGAATTAAGTGGACCAATATCTTTCTTTAGCAGTAGTAGTGTAAACTTAAATTATTTCTCTTAAGGGTCTTGGGTGGTGGGTGGGTGCCTCAGTTTAGAGCTCCATTGGTCTCTGTGGCTCGCTGGGATTGATCGAGAAGAGCTCTCTGGCTCTCTAGATTTTTGCTAGCAAGCCAAACGTCCCGCTGCCTGTTACTTGGAATTTGCGCCGTTAGGGGGTGAATTTAGAGTTTGGAAGTCGTTGCTTACATATCCACATTACATGGACGAGACTTGGCCGCTCCCTACACCAAGGGAAGTGGCAGGGTGTATGCATCTTGCGAAGTATTTGGATGTATGGATATGCGTGGAGGACCACACAAATACCGATGGAACGAAAAATATTAGGTCTATCTTTAAGAGACGGGAAGAGAGTGTGGATCAGAGAGCAAATGGTGATAGCCGATATTCTTGTTGACATTAAGAGGAGAAATGGAACTGGGCAAGCCATGTAATGCGTAGGATGGATAACCGGTGGATCATTAGTTACAATATGGATACCAAGAAAGGGAAGCGCAGTCGAGGATGGCAGAAAACTAGGTGAGGGGATGAAGTTAGGAAATTTGCAGGCGCAAGTTGGAATCGGCTAGCGCAAGAGAGGGGTAATGGAGATCGCAGGGAGAGGCCTTCGTCCTGCAGTGGACATAAATATAGGTTGATGATGATGTGTGTTCGTAAGAAGTGCCAGTACCTGGCCTGTTTCCCTGTACGGTCTGGGTGTAGGTGGCTGTATTTTTGTCTCTTTGGTCTTCGAGGATGTCGTTCTGGTGGATCAGGGGTTCCTCGTAGGGATCCTCGAGCAGTTTGGTCAGCCTTCTCATTTCCCTTGAGCCCAGTGTGTACCGGGCACTACATCATTGCGTGGTGCCATTCTAGGGTGGTGCCTAGCATGCTGTGGATTTTGTGTGGAATGGTGCCCGTTATATATGAATGGACAGCTGCCTGGGAGCACGTCAGGACCAATAGAGATTGTTCTTCTGCCTCTGCATCTTGAAAGGCCAGCACTATGGCTGCTGCCTCCTCCGTGCAGGCCAAAGGGGTCCGAATGGAGCCAGTTATCACTGTGGACTATTGTGGCTAGCATTGTGAATTTGTTGCCACTCTACGCAAGTCCGTGTAGTATACGTCTGGATTTCTTCCATGTTTGTTTTGTAAGGTCTTTAATCGTGCTTTTCTTCTGCTTTGGTTGTGTTCCGTGCTCATGTTCTTTGGGATTGCTGAAACAACTTTTCCCTCTTCTGTATGTTAAGCAGCAAAACTGTTTCTTCCCTGCTGTACTGCCCACTTAGGGGCATCCCACCTTTTACAGCAGGACCCTTCCTAGTTCTGTTGAATTCATATGCTCTCGGTGTACCACGACCACCACCGTGGTATATTCATATGTGACGTAAATACCAAGAGCTTCCACTTCTTGATGCTCGTGTGTTTTGGTAGCTCCGGAGAAGCCTCGTATGCTGCCCTGATGATGGCGCTCACTTTGGTCGTCTTGGCCTTTTTGGCTTTTGAAAAAGGAGGCGAATCAATGCTGCAAGCTGGATCCTGTTCGTACTTGCCAGAGAAGTCATCCTTGATGGATGCTGCACAGGCGTCCACGGCACCCCAAATGACGATGTCTTTAATGATGTCGAGTGTGCTGTATATGCAGCATCATTTAAAACCAGTCTGAATCTCAGCTGGCAGGCCCCCTCGCACATTCTTAACCCATGTTGAGACTTTGCTTGTCTCCATGATGGTCCCCAACCTAATTTATTAGATTTCTTAATACTAGTTTTGCTTTCTACTTCGTTGTGTATATTTACTACTGGTTACAAATAATGTACTAGTAAAGCAGGCGCCCATGTGCTACTTGAACCCAGGCGTGGCAGAGGAATGCCATTGCCTCGGTACTTTTGCTAGCTTTTTTTCATGAATATACGTAGAAATTCGTTGGTAACATAGATTGGGTAGCTTCATTAATTTCGAGAAAAAGGACCTATGTACAGTTAATACGGTATTTTTGTTTGCAGGTATATGATGGCTGCGTGTGAATTACTGTGCAATAAAACTTTGAAACCATCAATCAAAGCTGTATTTTCTATTTAGGAACTGTCGGACAGCATAATCAAACATGCTTGATGACGCCACTAGGGATCGTATTCTCGGAAATTCACATTCGGAATTAGTTTCACTTACGCGAGAATCGGCACTGCATGCCTGCGCACAAGCGTCGGGAAAATGCAAGAGCTTTCGTGGGCCGAGCCATGAACTCTCGCGAAAGTGAAACTATTGCTGAAAGTGACTGCCAGAGAATACTGCCGCAATTGCGGCCTGTCGAAATAGAATATTCCGACACGCTTGCAAACCGACAGGCTGACGCCGACAGGTGGACACCGACAGGCCGACACCGACAGGCGGACGCCGACAGGCTGACACAGACAGGCTGACGAACCGACAGGCTTACAGGCCAAAATAACATATAGCCGACAAGCCGACAGTCTGTCGGATTTTTTGACTGGGATATAGCTCCCAGAGTAGCGGAAAAACAGTTTGTGTTGTCAAAGGAAACAAGCATGGCATTTACGCATCCGTCGCTGTGGAAGGTCACCCTATCTCGTTTCTAGTTGATACGGGATCTTCTGTCACTATCCTGACTGAAGAACTCTATCACCAGTTTTTTGCAAGCACTTACCCTTTGAAACCTACCTCAGTGCAGCTTTTCGACTGCTCCAAGTCAAAGATAAGAGTTCGAGGATGTTTTGTCGCTTCAGCTGCGTTCCAAGACAGAACTGCTTGTATTCTTCTGTATGTTGTATCTGAAGGCACCACTGTACTCGGCTTAGACGCCATTGCGGCACTACAGCTGAATATTGAAGGTAAATCGCTTCAGTGTCTTGCATTGGCCTCCAGAACTCCTACATTGCCAGCTGAGCTACGTTCAGAGTGTGAACACCTCTTTAAAAACAGCTCGGACTTGCCAAAGGATTCAAACACAAAGTTAAGGTTCGTGATTCTGTGCCACCCGTTGCCAGCAAGCTACGACGGCTGCCGTTTACCCTTCGTGAACAAGTGTCGGCTGAATTGCAGAAAATTGAAGCCCAAACATAATCGAGCGCGTTGACGCCTCTCAGTGGGTTTCTCCTATAGTGGTTGTTCGCAAGAAGGATGGTTCAATACGAATGTGTGTTGTTCTGCGAGTGCCCAATAAAGCTATAATTGTTGACAGCTTTCCACAACCACAGACAGATGAGCTGCAGCATCGCTTAGCTGGCGCCAAGCGATTCTCAAAACTTGATTTGGCGTCTGCCTACCATTAACTAGAGCTCGATCCTGAGAGTCATGATCTGACTGCCTTCATCACGCACGACGGGCTTTTTCGTTTTAAGAGAATATGTTTCGAGTTGGCTTGAGCCCCGTCAGCATTTCAAAAGATGATGCATCTCATACTGAAAGGGTGCAAAGGTGTACTTTTCTACATCGACGACATTATCGTATATGGTCGTTTTCGAGAAGACCATCTTTCAAATCTTCGCATCGTTTTGCAACGACTTTCTAAAGCGGGCCTGAAGCTCAACCAGAAGTGCGTTTTCAACGTCACGGAACTAACGTTTCTGGGACATGTTGTGAACGGCAAAAGACTCTTTCCCCTAGCGTCATCTATCCAAGCGATGAAAGAAGCTTCGGCGCCTTCAAACATCAATGAACTTTCATTTGTCTGGCTGGATTTTATTCCAAGTTCGTTCCCCATTTTTCGGATGTTGTGGAACCTTTACGGGCATTGCTTCGAGGCAACGAGCCATTTGTTTGGACGCCAGCTGCCGAAGAGAGTTTCGTCCGTTTGAAATCGCTGCTGACAACTTGCAAGGTTCTACATTTCATTGACCTGAACCTACCCGCCATTGTCACGACCGATGTCTCCGGGTATGGACTGGGCGCTGTGCTGCAACAAGATAACAAGGAAATTCTACAGATGGTTGCCTTTGCCTCCCGTACCTTGAGCCCACAAGAGAGGAAGTACTCTGCAGGCGAACGTGAAGCCTTAGCATGTGTTTGGGCCTGTGAACATTGGCACGTGTACCTTTGGGGTCGCCCCTTTGTCTTGCGAACCGACCACAGTGCTCTTTTCACCTTGCTGTCAACCAAAGGTGTTGGACATCGGTCATTGCGAATTTCACGTTGGTCAGCGCGACTTCTTTGTTACAACTACACCGTAGAGTACCGTAAGGGAAGCGATAATGTGGTGGCTGATGCGCTCTCTCGACTGCCTTTGCAAGGAGAAATCAATGAGGTTGCCGAAGATGAGTTTGTTTGCCTTCTTTCTCCGGTGTTAACCATTGCAGAATTACAAGCGGAGAGTGCATCTGACAGTACAATCACAAAAGTCATGGACTTTGTTTTGTCCTCTTGGCCGGATAAAAAATCTCTGGAAGCGGAGCTAATTCCATATTTTCATGTACGTGCAGAACTATCCATTGTACACGACTTGCTTTACCGTGGTGACAGGATCGTAGTTCCAGGTATCCTTACTCGTCGTTTGATGGAAGTCGCACACGAATCACATCCGGGGATCAGTCGTACGAAAAGCCGTTTGCGAGAGTTGTACTGGTGGCCTCGAATGGATAACCACGTAGAACAACAGGTTAAAACTTGTGTTGTTTGTCAGTCATGTGACAAACCAACACGGCCAACCGTAGCACCTATGCAACCAGTAGCTTTCTCTGAGAACGGTTGGGAGAAGATTGCCATTGATATTATTGGCCCATTTAGCAAGATCCCATCAAATGCCGTTATGCAGTGACGCTTATTGATTATCACAGCAAATGGCCAGAAGTTTTTCTTTTCAAGACAAGTTTCTACGGCGACGGCCAAGAACTTTCTGCTACAAGTGTTTTCTCGTGAAGGCTACCCGAGTGAAATAGTTTCCGACCACGGACCGCAGTTCAGCTCGGCTGAATTTGAAGAATTCCTTCAGGAACGTGGCATACGCCATTGCTTTTCTTCTGCTTACCACCCGCAAGCAAACGGGCTTGTAGAAAGGTTCAACAGAGTCCTCAAATCTGTTGTCCAAATGGCAGTATACGAGCGGCGTGATATTCGTGTCGCCGTGAGAGACTATTTGGGGGTCTACCGCTGCACACCTCACGCCACAACGGGAGTTGCACCCGCCGTTTTGCTGCACGGACGACTGCCACGAACACACTTAAGCATTGTTGGATTACCAGATTCTTCATTTCACGAAAATCCAGCACAAGCGATGAAATGGCTGCGCCAACGTGTCAGACAAAACCAAGCATCTTCCAAACTTTGCACAGACTGCCGTCACGGAGCCCGGACAAGACACTTTGCAGTCGGCGACTACGTCCGCGTGAGAAAGTCGTCAGTTCACGGGAAAATATCTTCGCCCTTTTCGAAACCGAAGCAGATTATTGAGCAACGAGGGCCAGCTTCATTTCTTTTTGGATGACGGTCGAGTGTGGAACGCCTCGAAATTTCAAGCGATGCATCCAGAAGCTGCGGAGAAGTTCACAGGCAATCGACCTGGTATTCTAGAATGGACTCTACCACTACCTGACGAGTCTCTTCAAGGTAGTGCATTTCCTGCGAGTGAACAACATGCTGACTGTCCATCTACGTCACGGCAAGAAATAGCAGCACAAGCCAGCAGTGAGTCAAGTACTCAGCCGTCTTCACTGCAGGACAAAATGACCGGCCAACCCCACGGAAGAGCGCACGAGTTAAAAGAACTCCGTTGAAGCTTAGGGACTATGCGTTACACAAGCGATAGTTTTTTTAATCAACCGGGAAAATGTTGTATAGGAAAGAAGATGAGGATGGGGGCGCGGGGACACAAAATAAAGAAGATGATGTTCAGGCATCAGATGCATCGTTCCTCTGTGTTCTAAATACAACACATACATTGCCCAAAGCTCGTTGATCAGGTGCAATTTTTCATGCCGGAAACGTATACCAGGCAACATTCCGCATTCTCTGCTTGGCCTTGTTGCAGTAATGACTGTTTTATATAAGGTTCGACTTCCTTTTAGGCTTCCTCGTTTTCTGATTCACTCTTTGTTTCTGTATCTCGCATTGTTTTGTCTACCACATTTGTATTCTCTGTACATTATTTCTCGCGCATTACGTTTTAAGTGCACTATAGTACGGAGACTCCGTAGAAGTCCCTGGGCACTATAATAAATATTGTGTTTATTACTATTATTATCATTAATATTATTATTGACACTTGTACGTGTGCACCGAACCGACAAACGTCCGTTATTGCTGTACGAAGCAACAAGAAACAGGCTCTGTCAAAGTATTTCGCAACGCCCTTCCGCTTGTACACTAGCTTGAGCATTAGCGTAACTTGTATTTTTTGTTTTTTTTATAGTGTCCTATATATTAAAAACAAATAGCAGAGGATAGAGAGAGTTTATACGAAACGAAAGTACTATATATATCCTTACCATTTGTGTCCCTGTTATCGGAACGAACTTCTTTCGAGTATACGTAAGATGGCGATACCGCACTTTCGAATACGGCAGTACCGTCCCAGCACGCAACACCGCTAAACAGAAAGCCAGCTTCGGAAAGCTGACGCACGCCCTGTATACGCGTGACATCCCAACCTTACTACTCTTCTCGCATTGCCCGTACGTTTACAAATACTTTAATGAGCGACGTGATCGTTCTATAATGTTTCGTGTATTAGTGTCCGCACCTGCGACAGGTATAGCGGCGAGCGAAAGCTCGACTGGTTCCATGCTCTCTCTCACGTTCCGCGAGGACTGCGGACGTCGCCAGTGAGAATAATTGTGCCGAGCACGGCGGGAGAAGAGGAATGCTTTCCTGTCGCACTGCTCGCCCACTTGTTTCTCACTCGTCGCCTTCCCGCGTGCGCCGTCAGGGATAAAAGGTTAGGGGCGCAATTCACTAAGCTGCGCTGTTCGTACGCAATTTCTTAGCCAAAACATTCTTACGCTAAGATAAGGGTGCAACCAAAGTGGCAGCACAATTAATTTACGGCGTCGTTATCACAGCGAGGAAAGCTCGGATTAAGCAACAAGGAAGGAAAGAAGCGTGGTCAAATGATGCCATGATCGCACATCATGCATCTGTTGTTGAGGCTATATATTCGTACGGTAATCAAGTCTGTGAAAGTGTCATACTACCGTTATTCCCAATACTTCCCTGACTCCTAGAACAACTGTACCTGGAACCAACTTTAAATTCAATAAACATTAAAGGAATTTCAAATTTAATCTGTGGCGAAACCTTCACGTTGCTTGCTTAATTAGAAGTGTTGCAAATAGTTACATAACCTTCATTCTTTCTCCATTTCTATACGTCATAAGCCATTAGCAGTTCGTTTCTCTGGTGTTCTCGGTAAACTAAACAATGCACCTTCTTTATATTTAGCGAAAATAAGGGGCACGCTATCAGTAATTGAGGCCTTTGGAATAGATTACGCGTGCAAGTGCCTCGGAGCGTTATGAGGGCATTTTACGAGCGGTGCCAAATTGGGGACGCTGCTGTGGAGTAACTGAAAATGGCACCGAGATCCAACTTAGCAGTATACGCCTGACTGCTATGTTAAATCCGAGTGAGTAAATACAGCCTTTGCGAAAAGTTCCTTAACAAGTGTTAGAAAGTGTCACGCGGCAATTTTCATCTACGCTTCTCAATGTCATGAGAGAATTCTGATTAAAAAAAACATATATTTAACAGAATTGGGAATCGTGAGTGCAATGTATCGCCAATTTTCAACGCTTCTGATTTAATGAGGAGCGTTACAAATAAATATTTAGCCTTATTGTTTTATGCGTTATCTTAAGTATACAAGCGCTGCGGAGCGTTATAGGTGTGTATTACGAGCACCGACAAATTTAATTCGTTTCTCTGGCAAAACTACTAATGAGTGAGTGACATAACTTTATTTGAAATCCAGCGATTGGGAGGCCCGGGCCTGGGGCCGCCTTGATGGGCACTGGGAGTTGTTGCTCCCGCACGGCATCCATGGCTCGCTGGACGGCCCAAAGTTGGTCTAGGAGTTCTGAGCTGAGTAGCGTGGCCGACCACCGCGCCCGTAGATTTTCCGGGGAGACTGCCATTTTTTCTTTATTTTACATCCCCACAACATGTGTTGAAGGGTGGCTCGAGCAGACTTGCATAGCTTGCATATATCGCTGGCGTATATCTCGTGGTAGAAAGTCTTTAACTGCACGGGATTCACATAGGTTTCTGTTTGTAATCGCCTCCAAGCAACGGACTCAGTTCTGTTCAGTTTAGTGTGAGGCGGTGGTAATATTCGCCTCTGATTTTGATAGAATTTTGTAATATGGCTAAATCTTGTTAATCTGTCTTTTTCTCTCCAGATCTCCTCCTCCGCGTTCCCCTGACCGATGGAAGTCACTCCTTGCTCAGCTCGGCGAGTAAGACCTCGATCTTCGCGGTGTGCTACCTCGTTGGGGTTGATTGCGTGAATGCCTGGAGTCGTATGTGCTGGGAACCAGAGCTATTGCCTGCCGTTCTTCTCTGCGTTAGAGAATTTTGCTTTGTTGACTATGATGATGCGCCACGCCTAAGGAGAGATCCTACCCTTAGCATAGTTTCTAATGGCTTCCTGAGAATCGCTAATTATGTATTGAGCGTTTGTGGAGACCAATGCTAGTGCAATGGCTACCTCTTCTGCTGTCTCGGAATGTTTGGTATTAACTGACACTCTTGTAAGGGGCTTTTGGGTGTTATCTACGACTACTGCCACGTAGCTATTTCTGTGTGGGTATTCAGCCACGTCTACGAAGGCTGCTCTGTCGTCTGAGCCATAGCTTCGGATCATTTTCTCTGCTGTACTCGTGCGTCTGCCCTTGTTGTAAACGGGATGCATGTTATTGGGTATATTTGTTACTAGTAGTTTGTCGCGAATTTCTCTCGTTATCGTCCTCTTTTCCCGTATTCATCGTGGTAATTCGTTCCTAGCTTGCGTAGTATATGCCGTCCTGTTTTGGTTTTGGTTATTCGTTCCACCTGGGATGTTTGTTGCGCTTCTATGAGTTCACCCAGTGTGTTGTGGAGCCCTAACTTTAGGAAGAGATCTGTGCTCGTACTGATCGGAATCCCTAATGCTAGTTTGTATGCCTTTTTTATGAGGTTGTTAATTTTGGTCTTTTCAGCTGCAAACCATTTGCGGAAGGCTGCTATGTATGTGATCTGACTGATTATGAATGATTGTATGAGCCGTATGATACTTTCTTCCTTCATACCCTGGTGCTTGTTAGTAATTCGTTTGATTAATCGCATGGTGTTCGTTACCTTTGTGTCTAACTTCCTTATGGTTTCCCTGCTTGTACCTTTGTTCTCGATTATTAGACCCAGTACCTTGAGCTCATTTACTATTGGGATATTCCGCCCGTTCTTGGTGTGTAACTTGATTTCCTCATGAGCCTCGTTTCCGTCGTATCCTTTGGGAGGCCTACCCCTAAGTGTGGGGCGGTATAAGAGAAGTTCGGACTTCTCTGCAGAGCATGTGAGGCCTGTTCCTATGAGGTGTTCCTCTACTGTGTTTATTGCTGTCTGGAGTCATTGTTCTATTGATCCGTCGCTACCATCATAGATCCAGATAGTAATATCGTCCGCGTGTAATGTGTGATTGATGGACTCTATGTGATTTTAATACTAATGCCACCAAGATTAAACATAGCCAAAATTTGGGGGACGCTACGGCAAATCTCTGTGCGAGGTTAAATGCGTGTGCATCGAAGCTTTTTAAAATAAATTCTTAAGAACTACAACACATCCGTTTTCAGCTATGTTTGCCAATGTCCCGAGATACGTTACATCAATTTTATATTTTGTGGAAATAGGGGTGACTTTAAGCGCTGTGTGGCGAAGGCTTAGCGTTATTGGCGTTGCAGGTTAAAAGTGTTGCAGGTAATTACTTAACCTGATTTTTTTGTCTTAATGCTTTATACGAGGTTCGTAGCAGGTTTCCCCAGTTTCTTCGGTGAAATAAAGAAGGCACCTCGTTTATATTTGTTCAAAACTAGGAGCAGGTTAATGGTGATGAGCTCAAAAGTGTGTAGACTAATTACGAAATTAGCAGTAACTTATACGTGTGCAAGCGATGCGGAGTGTTGTAAATGTGTTTTACGAACAAAGCAGCATTGATCCCGCTGCCTTGGCAGAACTGCGAACGCAACCGTTATCGAATTTAGCAGGGGAAAAAAGTAAGAGGAGAAGGGGGTGGGTACCTCACATGGCCATTGAATTGTTACGGCGAAGTGAAATTTGTGTCAACGAAATACTGCCTTTGTAAAAAAATTCTTAACAAATTCTTAAAATCGATATTGTGGCCAGGGTTTCAAACGGACGACTCATTGTCACGGAGCGGCATATTTTCGAGAGTTCGAGTGGTTTTTTACGCCAATTAACGGCCGCCAAAAACGTGGTGCACTCACTATGCGGCGTATAATTTCGATTAGCGATTGTCACGGAGTGACATATTTTGTTCGAGTTTTCGAGTGGTTTTGACGCTGATTAGCTACACGCCGAATTACGGGCGTCAAAAACGTGGGGTCTTCACTATGCGGCGCATAATTTTGATTAGCGACACGCCGAATTACGGGCGTCAAAAGCGTCGTGGCCTCACGGGGTGACATCTCGATTCGAGACGCGACACGCCGATTACGGACCCAGAAGTGTGCGTGTACGTCCGCGTGGTAGTGCCGGGCTCGACCTTGGCCCTTGAACTTTGGAGAGAGGAGAATCTGCCGTTCTTCGTCCATGGTGAAAGGTGCGCGGCCAAGACTTTTGGGAGGAGCCGTGAATTAATTAGGAGAACTCTGCATACCGGCAGTTTCCCTACATAGGTAACTAGGGAAAGGGGAGGCTATTTAAGCGCAGGTTTTGGGCCCTGCTGATTAGTCTAGAAGCTGAACCTATGCGCTGCTGAGAAGCCGTTGGGGGGCTAGCGCCGACCAGTATCGCCTGGGCCGCCTAGCCGCGTCGGAACTCCAAGTAACTAGTTGACGTACGAGACGTCAAACCAGCGTCTGCAACAAAGTTCACGGTAGTTCGCCTCAAGTTAGCTCAGCCTGCTTGAGGGAAGTCATCAGATCTAGACTCCCGGGAAACCAGCTCAGAAATTCGCATCCACCTCGACAAGATCGGACCGCCAGCATTCTTCGGGAAAGCTTTGTGCACCGACTTCCACGGTTTATGGACTTGCTGCTGCTGCCCGGCCATGCGTATGACACCATTTGTTTTCTTTTGAACTTTGATTTCTTTTGAACTTTGTTTTAGTGAAAACTGTTAAGTGTATTCTTGTGTGTTTGATCCTCGCACTGTTTCATTTTTATATCTAGTGTTAAAGGCTCTTATTTATTTTTCTTCATCATTGTTCGGCCTTTCTGTGCCGACGTGGGAGCGGCCCGCTACATGCTGACGCGCGTTCCGACGGACAATAATAAAGTTTTACCATACCATACCATTGTGTTATATTAAGTTCAGGTGTGTTAGTCTGTCTTGTGTTTTTTTATTATTGTATTTTATTAATTTATGTGTATTTATCAGCCGATAAATATAATGTAATTTTGTTTACTCCCGACTCTGACTCTTTTCACTGTGCTCGCTTGAGTACGGAACGATCAACCGGCTTGTATACCCTGTCGATCGACTTCGCGCTGACGGAGAACGGGTGACAGCCGTGACAATGATGATGATCCTCTGTACAAATGGCACATACCCACCGTGGGGGATCGGCCAAGAATTCGGCGGTTTGGAGAAAATTGATAAAAAAAATAAAAAAATAAAGCCACAAAAAAAGCTTCTGAACCGTCGCCGAACGTCGGTCATCAGATGGGAACCACGGTCTTGATGATGATGATGGCCACACACTATGGCTCGTACCCACACTGGGAGATTGACCAAGAATTTTCTGCCTGAACTTTTACTTAATGTTTTGGAATTGTACATATTCGATTAAAAAATAATAAAAGTCTTGCCGAGAGGACTTGATCCTCGTCACCACCACAATAACGGTGGCTATACATGTCTCCTACGTGACTCACGTGGCTGTCGGTGATGACGTAAGTTTCGTTGCACATCTTTCTGCGGGAAGACGCGAAGACATCAAGGAAAGTGGTAAGCAAATGTGGACCTTCACTCGGAATTCCGAAGCGATGCCCGCCGATCCATATAAATTTGCGCTTCAAGAAACCAGCGTTTCCGCTAGGGGGAAAAAGAGGAACCGCGAACACGCGGTCTCAAACGGTACGTGCAAAAGGCAACAGCAACATCATCGACATCTACATCTGCAACAGCAACAAAGACGACGACAACAAGAGCGGCGTTAAGGTGCCTCGGCTAGAGACCCAGCCACAACAATGACGGAACCCGTCAAAAGAAAGCTGTTCATACCTCCAGGGCGGCTTGGCTGCGCAATTCCGGCTCTCCGGTACGACGCCTCTTTTATGAAGCGCCACCAGAGCTTCTACCGAGCCATCAGGAAGAAGATGGTGCAAGAGCGAAGGCGAGTGGAAGCCAGACGGAAAAGCTTGGCCAACCCTTGGCTCCTTGAGGACGATGACGGCGCGACCACTCCATGCCGTAGGTCCTTCGCGCCGAAGAATTTCAAATTTTCTTTCAATATGAAAGTGAATGAAGAGCCAGTTGGGAATTCGATATCAACCGCGGCCAAGAAGTTTGCGCCACCGAGCCTGTCGTTTGTTTGGCGACCAGTAGCATTTCTGTGGGATGTCGTCAAGCGGTGGATCAACGTTAGCACAGAGACTACCTAGACAATGAAAAAAGAAGCACCCGGTACAGCGGCGACAGCCCTGTGACCACCGGCCCTCGTTTTTCCCGCAATATAAATACTTTTTTTCCCTCATGGCTTGCTTCAGTGTGGAGTTGGTTCTGTATAGCTAAGAACCAATTATTTTTAGTTCTTTTTTGAAATGTCCGAAGTAACGAGTGGACCACACAATTCCCAATTGACCAAGACATGGCCACGAAAGCGCATATTTACGTGTTTATTTTGTATGGCTGTGGCTAGAGGTACGTCCAACGTCTCCCTCCAACTTTAATCTACAGGTACGTTAGACGCATGCATCCGGCTATGTTTTTATCAAAGAACGTCCGACGCGTCTTTCTTTTTTAGTTTTTTTTTTCACTTTCAAGTTAAGATACGTAAGGCATAAGCGCGCTCAACACCTAAATACCCGCCGTGGTAGCGTAGTGGCTATGGGGTTGCGATATAGCTCAAGGGCACGGGATCAAATTTCGGCTGCAGCGGCCGCATTTCGATGGGGGGGGGGGGGGATGCAAGAACACCCGTGTTCCATGCGTTAGTTGGGTGCGCGTTAAAAAATCCCAGGTGGTCAGAATTGATCCGGAGTCCCCCACTACGGCGTACATCATAATAAAATAGCGGTTTTGGCACGTAAATCCTCAGATTATGCATTTTAACACCTTAAACACACGTTTCCTTCACGTCGGTGCGTAATCTGTGTGTGTGTTTCGTCGCAGCCTGCGCAGATAGGCGTGCTCATCATTGCTGTTACGACGGCCGCATCTGCTTCCAAGCCTTTATGCGCGCAGCGAGAAAAACGCATTCCACTCGGTGTCCCTCGATGCAATATTAGGACATAGAGCAATTCTTCAATTACGTTTCGCTACCGATTCACTAAAGGATTGGTGGAATTTATTTAGTCATACTGCTGACTCTCTGTTGGGGGTCGTTAAAGAGAGGGTACATGAATAAGGTACTCAACAGAAGCACACATTATACAATGGTCGACTAACAAATGGCAGCATATTAATCGAAATGCCCATCAATGAAAGCTTGAAAATCGCATGTATCATTTTCAGCACAACTTCTTCTGGTCAGTTGTTCCATAAGCTTATGGCGTCAGCAAAAAAAGAAAAACGAGACAAATCAGTGGGGGTTCTCAATGGTTGCACCAGGAGGGAGCTAGTTGTTCGTTCGTGTTACAGGATTTCACGATTACAGAGGTGTCGAGTAGAAACTGCTGTCCGCAAATTAGCAGAATCTGCAACTAAAAAAAATTTAAATCGTGGGATTTTACGTGCCAAAACCACCATCTGATTATGAGGCACGCCGTAGTGGGGGCCTTCGGAATAATTTGGACAACCTGGGATTCCTTGACGTGCACCTCAACTTAAGTACACGGCTCTTCTCGCATTTCACCCTCTCGAAATCCGGTCGCAGCTGACCGGGGTTTGATACCGCGATGTCGTGCATGTTTAGCTACCCAACAACATAGCCACTACGCAACCACGTGGGTGACAGAATAAAAACAAATGCGGACAAGCGCAAATCTTCTCCGTATACAGTTAGCGCCGCTGACCACTCTTCAAGTCACCCTCAGTTTTTGTGCGCGAACAGGAGCGAGTGACCCTTGTCGTGCCGGAACCTAAAAAGTCGTAGCACGAGTTATGGCGTCGTAGAAGACGTCGTGGTTCTGCGTAGATTTAAACGCATTTTTCGGCCATGTATTGACCCTTTTCGCGGTGATCCTGTGGGCGCTACCATGTTCGATCACGTGGTGACGCGTCCATTGCTTGCCTCAACTGTATCCGTTGCCTCCGTGTTTACAATGGATGTGTATGACGCCGGTGCGGATTAGCAAGCCTCTGTTTCGGGAGGTATCGTAGACGGTGACTGGGTGGACGACACGAAGCTTTGGCTACAGCTTCAGAGAACATGCAAAAGCGTTTACGGAGCTGATTAAGCTATGTCAAACGGCGCGAGCAGAGTGCTTGCTCCAAAAGCAAAGGTACATATGTATTCCAAGCTATCCAAACTTTCCGCTCATGAATCGAATCAGGATTAGTATGCTTTGCTCTTTGTTCTTTATTGGGAAGATATTTTGAAGCAGCGGCTTGACATGTTTCTGACTCAGTAAACTCCCTCGGTGCGGTCACTATGTTTATTTTCTGCCTAATCGCTCGCGGGTTTGCTCAGTGCCGATAGATTTCTTTCTGCTACGCACAAGGCTTGAAACGTAGCTGTTCTGTACATTGCAATACCTTGTAGCAAAGATATAATATCGATAGTAATTCGCTTACACTTCTGGACCGTCACTAAACATTCAGTTTCTACAATTCATGCGCTATCGGTGTAGTGCCGTCATTTACTGTGCGTATACATATAGCTAGTGCGCATATATTCAAGTGTGCGCCCATTCACTTATTCTGGACCCGTTGGTGAAAGAGTGGGCCTAAGTTTCCCTGCCAATTGGGGTAGATGTGTGTAGATACTGTGCGCGAAACCTACTATGACAGGAAGTGGCGCTACTTCCTTGGTCATTGTTTAACGAGTGGTACTCACTTTTGCCGACGTTCCTGGGATGAAGCCCTTTCTTTGATGGTTAGCGATATAGAGCAGGCGGATGAGCAAATGTCTGTAATCTCGAGGAAAGCCGTACATCTCGAAGTGCCGGAAACACGTAGGGACAGTTGCAGCAGCGGTCGAACTTGGCCACACATAATAATTACAATTTACATTCCTTAATATGCCAGCAGCTATTTTTGCAGCCAACTACTGTACACGTCTTCAATCCACATGATTTAATCCAGCATGATTGGAGCACAGTGCGTTAGCGAAAACTCAGTTGCATTTCCGACAGCTGATCGCACAGAAGCAAAGTAGAAGCGGTAATGGTTTCGTATTCGTGTGCGGTCGCTGAGGCGACGTATGGCGCGCCACCGAAAGCGCCATCTCGTTTCTCTAGAACAATCTGCTTGGCGAAGAGGGTCAATACACACTTCTACTTTCATGCTGCTTCGTCTATTTATTCTAGTGAATGCTATATAGATGTGGCTCAGTGCAAACGTGATCGAGAATACACGTATAAAATAACACACTTTGAAGGTAATCAATAGAGACCGGATTTTAGGCAAATGCCTTTTTTGTTCCGTGCGCTCCTATCGCCCCACTTTGATATATGAGCATGAATTAGAGGTTAAGAAGGGCTTTTATAGTGTGTTTATAGTGCCTATAAATGCCTATTTTGGCGTTTGTGCCTAAATGCCTATAAATGTCTAGAAATGCCTATTTTCAAAATTGGCGCCTATATGAACACTATTTACCCTAAAGCTTCGCTTTCGAGTGCAGTTAGAGACTGTTAATCATGTCACCGGGCAACATTGACTGTTCGGAACTCTATGGGGTTTAACCTAGTACTCTAGTTCAACCAACTCCTGGAAAACAACCGCTAGCAGCAGTGAAATGGGAGGCGCCGGCCAGCATACGCCGCCGCGCTGACATGGCGCGAGCGGTTGGCGAATGCGAAACAGCGGAGAGCCGTCAGGGGAAAGGAGAGTGAAGAGCAAAAGAAGGAAGAAAAATGGGATGCGCATGCGGCTTTTTTTTGTTTGTAATTCACTTTTAAAGGTGTTCACTACCGTCGAGCGTTCCTTCTCAGCGTAACAGAAATATTCTCAGTGACAAGAGGCACAATTTTGAATCCAAAAATGTGGAGATGGTGGCAGTTTGCTATTGTTTCCACAATCTTCACAGGGATCCTTAGACTACGTTCCGCGTGCCCTCTAAACAGATTTCTTCAAACATGTGCACTTCAAATGGGCGGAAGTGTATTTGGCAGTGTTGGAACGTTTTGCCTGTACAATTCGGATAATGTCATTGAATATGAGAAAATTGCCAGAGTTGTATCTAACAGTCCTCAAGTAAGAACATGTTAATTTCTTAATAAATCGTAGTCTCTCTCGCATTTATTATTTATCTGTTTTTGTCGTGTCTTAATTTAATTGCGTCAGACAGACATAAAGTACCGCTTTCTTTTTAATCAGTATTCCCAGCATTTAAGTGTTCTTTTTCATGCCTGTTTCACTATATGCGACGCTCGAGTACAGTGGTCGTCGAACATGAATATGAGCAGTGTGCTTGTTGAATTAAGCCAATTGATCGTCATTAGTACAGCAGTGTTATGGGGCAATCGCACGTCTATGTTCAACTGTTGGCGCCTTTGTGCCACCATACACAATAACATTTCTTGTTTTGTTTTTTTGTCGTAGATACAGGTCGCGCACGTCTTGATTTGAAATAATTTGCATTTATGTAAAGATTTATTGTGCCTATATTTACGACGTTGGAGGCCTAAAACGTTGTTTTGCCTGCCTATTTTTGGCGCCTCAAACGCGCTTTTTTAATGCCTAAAGATCCGGCCTCTAGTAATCAATGCTTACGCGGCTGAGGGCTCACTTTTCTTCTTCTTTCTGGGGTTTTACGTGCCAAAACCAGTTTTGATTATGAGGCACGCCGTAGTGGAGGGCTATGGATTACTTTTGACCACTTGGGGTTCTTTAACGTGCACTACAACGCTACCACACAGGCCGAGTTACTACGAGCAGAATATTCTCTACAAAATTATTGTTCTTGGCGACTATTCCAAAACTTGGTATGTTATGTGAAGACTAATCTTTCATGGTTTCTTCAATTAATTAGTTTTATTGCAATTTTGATTGTTTTCTGTCAGGGTCGTCATCTGTCAAGGATCCCCGACACATCACTTAGCTTCCCTGCCAGCGGAGAGACCTCAAGCCACCTTTTCAAAAGTGATTAGCGCCCATCAAGAGTGTATACCGTCATCGTTTACACCGGCGTCGAAGCTTTCATCTCCCCTGTGGTGCCTGCGACAGCCTCAAGTGAATTTTTCTATTCCCTATTTTTCTATTCCCGGAATCACCAAGAAGGCCAATCATCCATCGCTGGCTCTGAAGCAACTGACGCTCCTATTAATGCACCAGACATATCAGGACTACATACATATATATACCGACGGCTCGACCTCACCTACCAGCTCAACTGCCGCATTCGTCGTTCCAGCCAAGCAAGTTGCAGTTAAATTCAAATTGTCACATATGACTATATCTACGTCGGCAGAACTTGCAGCCCTCCATGCCGCTGTGACCTACGTCACCGAAGAGCCGGCACAGAAATGGGTCATATTCTGTGACTCTAAGACAGCCCTTCACAGTATCAAGTCAGCCTTACATCACAGAACTTACGAGCAGATGATATCCGACATCAGGGAAGTACATCACCATGCTCTGGAAACAGGGCACAGCATAGTCTTCCAGTGGATTCCTGCTCACCGCGGCATCATCGGCAACGACATTGCTGACAGGGCTGCCCGATCTGCCCACGAAGACACCCAGACGCGTACAATACCTTTGACGAGGACGGACACTGCCAGGGAACTTCGTCTGCTTGCACGCAAAACGTCACAAGCTTTATGGAGTTCAAGTGCCTTCAGTTGCCGATTATATAAGTTGGACCCCTTGCTACGGCTACAACTGCCATCTAGCCTTTCCCGCGGCGAAGCAACCTTGCTGTGCCGCTTGTGGCTGGGAGTGGCGTTCACGAACGCTTACTCACATTGTATGGGAATGACCGAGACCCCGATGCGCGACTCCTGTATGTGCGAGGAAACCATCGAACACCTATTGTGTACCTGTCCTCGCTACGACGTACAACGCCTCTCTCTCTCAGGACAACTTTAAACCGGCTGGACTCGAGACCGTTCTCTGAGTCAAAGATACTCGGACCGTGGCTACACCCGTCACTGGCACAAAAAGCGTTGCGCGCATTAGTACTGTATTTGAAGTGCACCGGTTTAAGAGACTCTCACAAAAGAGCGCGTAAACCAAGCGCGCGCCGAGTGTCGCGCAAGCCAGCGAAAGAACACGCCGGCCCCGCGGCAACTTCAACAGAGGGGGAGAGCGCATACGCCTCAAGCAACAACGCTAACAACGGCGCCGAAACGTCTGGAAGAGACTCGACGGAGCGACGTTAACCGGAGAGAGAGAGAGAGAGAGAGAGAGAGGACACGCGCGCGCCGAGACACCTTCTCACCCGGCGAGTCGAGAGAGAGATAACTACAGCGTGTACGCGCGTGCCAACAGCATGAGTCATCATCACCCCCCCCCCCCCTCGGCAACACTCAGACGGCGGTCGAAGGTACGAGAAATGACTCGAAGCTTCCCCAAGCTTTGGCCATGCTACGAGATCACGACACCGATAGGAAAGTTCGAGAACGCCTGTGGAAGCTATATAACCGCCGTGCGAGAATCACACAGTGGAATTCAGGAGTTCAGTCCGCACCGGTGAAGTGATGTAACGTGAAGACCGAGCGTCTGCGGAAGAAGGGGATTCCCCGGCAAGCTAGTCGACGAGTTCATCGAGCGTCTGCATTTCCGGAAGAAGTTCTTTCTTCGAGATTTGCCCCCAAGTTACGCCGAGATCGTCTGACTTCCAAGACCAACACTGGTGAATACGATTGGACACTTAGTGTTCCTTTTTATTTTGTGTTTTACGTGTTGGACTCTCAGTGCTTGTCGTTATTTTCTTGTGTTTGTTAATACCCATCTGATTTGTATTGTGTTGTGTCTAGCCTAAGTGTGCAAGCTTGTGTGTAACTGCCTTGTGTGAAGAATATATTTTGTTCTGTTTTGACAACTCTGGGCCCTGACTCGGTCTTTGGACAGCAACCGGCGTTCGCTGGCGCACCAGAGGGCCCATTCTTAATTGTCCTTGCTTTCGTGGGATTATTTTCGGAAGCTGATAATTCGGCTTTGGAATTTGGTCGGGCGTTTGCGCCTCGTTCACCGGGGTCTGTGACAGAGACCGCCTATAGTGTCCCTGTACATCGTCCCACGTGTACTCAGTGCTCATTCTCTCCCTATTTTTCGCTTTCTATCTCCCCTTTCCCTTACCCCTAGTGCAGGGTAGCAAACCGGATGCTCTTCTGGTTGACCTCCCTGCCTTTCCTCTCCTTGCTCTCTCTCTCTCTCTTGATTGTTTTCAGCCACAAGAAATACATACAAAATTCAGTCAATAATAATTTTTATAGCAGAAAATGTAATTTTTCGACCATAAATAGCTTAACATCGTGGGCTTTTTAGGAGTGTACGCTAGATGATAAAAGTGCTTTAAGGAGAAATAAATGTTTAACACTGAGTGGGAATTATGACAAAGTTGGAAAAAAATGGCTTGAATAGTATTGCACCACTATTTCGTGAGTTATAATTCACACGAGCACGTAGTAACTAGCGATCGCGAATATTGCAGTTCGAATTTCATAAATAAAAGAAACGTTCATTGTGCTTACCTATGGAAGGACAGACCATCGCGCCGATTTTCTGTTCGATTAAGGCATCCTGGCACACAAAACTTCATCACGCAGGTGCGCCTACTGCTGACGGGAGTTCTCGCCGGTCTGCTAAGAGGCCGAAGGCTTTGAGCAGATCTCGAGCAACAGTGTCGACTGCGCTACCTTAACTACGGGCCGGCACGGCCCTAAATATGTTCGGAGTCTCCGGCTCGCCAGTCCATCCTTGGGCACAAGACGAGACGGATTTTTTTTTCCCGCAGGGAAACAGTCGCTTCGGAGCCTGTACGCTCGCTTAATCGCCTGCCCATTTTGCGGGGGCGAAAGGCATCACTGTTTCCCAGAAGACGTCATCAAACGCAACGAATCGTCGTCGGAAGGGCGGCTTGGTTGCCTTCACACGTTTGCAAGGCGAAAGGTTCCCTCGTTGGCCTGAAACCACACCGAAACGCAACCAGTCGTCGTGAGGTGGTCCTCCCGTTTTTCTTTTTTTTTTTGGCGCAATGCCGGTTAACCGACGCCTTCGTTCTCAACAGCCTTGGTGCCTGTCTGCTAATTAAGCGGCGAGAGTCAACTGCTTCACACACTCGAATTCCTTCACTAACCTCGGGGCGCGTTTGCCACGCTGAGTATGTGCGAATATTCCACCCCCGCAGCAGACGAAACCGAAGCCACCGAAGCGAGCCGAGTAAAATCTACCGCTTGCCTATCACGTGAGGGCCTATTTCCCATCATCCGATTCCTGTAAATTTTTTATGACTAGGGGCTCTATTCTGGACACGCATGGCGGCTGCACGGCCGCCATTATCCGCTATCTTGGCTGTCTCATTGGCTGTCCAGAGGTCACGTGTTTTGAAATTTGTGTCGGGAAACAGAAGTTTTGCAAAATGCAATTTTGCGTTTTCGTCAGATTGACTAAACGTGACGTGAAGCTGCAAGTTTTATCGACTAATACTTTTTTGTGGTCCTTGGCACCTATATTGCGACTTTAGCGCTTTAAAAAGAAAGTGGACGGTAGCGTGCAGAAGCCCGTGCAATGCATCTGAAATTTTGCGAATATGTGGTGGCGTTCCAAGATAGCCGGCATGTCAGCTTGTTGATTGGCTGAAGGAATATGCCGTGAAGAGCGTCAGAGGAAGGGCCGTTTCGTAAACGTCAATTTGACGTTGCGTGACGTTGTGCTGGACCGCCATTGCAGAGATTTTCCGCCATAATTTGTGGTGCGACGAACCGCGCGAATTATGGTAATGAGCGGCCTTATGCAATGGCAGTGCAGAGGCATGCGTATCGCCGCATTTTCCCTGTCATTTCGGGCCATAAATATCTTTTGTTCAAAACGCGTGCTTATAGCATTTGCATTGCTCTCGGGTGGTGTTGGCATTTGTGTTTTGCACCATCATTTTTATTTAAAACACGTTTATTTGAAATAATATTGGTTGAAACTAGCAAACTTTCTGCGACATTTTGCGCTTTTCACTATTGCGTTTGTATTTTAATAAATATTAATGACTTTTCGCGTCATGAAAGGCTACGACAACAGTGACTTTTTAATTTATAAAAAGAAATGTACGCAAGACGGCGCCTTGAAGTTTCCTCTCGTAAAGTCCCTATATAAGAAAAGTACCGCCATCCTTTGATAAACGCCGCTTCTCCCTCTCCTGTATCTCCGATTGGACGATGATAGCGCGCACTTTTCACTTCTTTATATTTTCTTTTTTTCTGCCTCAGAGCCATGTTGAAAGTCCTCTGCGCAGCCGCAGTCGCCGGCGGCGGCGGCGGCGCGCGCCCGGCCGCGTATTTCCAAATGCTAGTAGGTACAGCGTTTGACCGCTGGCGCCACGCTGCGCCGCTCGCGCGTACCATGTTTCGAGCCGCCGCCGTTGGAACGGAGGAGGCGTTGACGGAGAAAACGCTGGGCTGGTGGTGACTTAGCCTGCTGTTGGGATCGGTGGTATTATAAACGCATCACTGTTTTGATGATCCAAATATAATCTCACTATCAGGGAGGGAGCAGTCTACCTGACTGGAGCAGTATTTCTTTATTTGGGGTGTTGCGGAGCGCAGCGTTGGCCCGCGCGCCGATAACGTCGGACTATAAAGGGGCCTTAAACGGCCCTTTAAATCGGGATGTCGAGTGGTCGTGAGGATGCGTTCTTTGGTGTCTTTAATCATTATCAGATCTAAGTGTCGAAAGTGCTTTCGCAATGTTAGACACACGGCCGAAAAAAGAAAATAATATCGAGCGAGAAAAGCACAAAAACAAAAAAAAAACACAAGAAATATCAACCAAGGGTAAAAAATAAGCACGACGTAGAATCGTTCCCTCGACCGCAGCGCGGGAGGCTAGACAGGGGGGTGAATCTTCCTATATCTCCCATTGGTTCTCCTATTCGCAACTCAAATGAACTGCAGGGGGCGCTGCGAAAATTGGTCGCGTCTGGCTACACTGTGCAACATGGCGGTTATACGGAGGTCCCCGCGTCGCCGAAGCCGCTGTGTTTGATGTACAGTACACAGTAGTTTGATGATTTTCGTGTAGTGTGATGCCGGTTTGCGCTGTTTTGTGAAAGGAAAGCGAGTAGCTTACGCCGACCAAATCATTTTAGCCGATCTGAGAGAGGCACAGTGGGTAATGAGGCTGAAGTGGTCGCACGGTGTGTGCAAACATCTGGCGTGACAGCGGACCCGGGCGAGATTCTGATGAAAATCACCGATGTATTCTTGAACCCATTGGTCGTGGAACCGAAGTACTCGTCCACTATTGTATGGTCGGAAAAGTACAAGCACGTTTCTGCTGCTTTGATTCACTGCTAAGGCGCGGATAGATAGTCCGGCGTTTTGAGCATGCGAGACAGCGGCCGGCGAAGTTGGATATGTCACGCTGGCCTCGCCAGGATTTCCGAAATATTACAACCTGCTCAGTTTGGTAAGTTTAACATGGCCCGCAGCAGCGCACCGACTTGCTCGATCAGCTGTTGCCGCTGTACATGCGGATTGAAATTTGCAGCCGGCGCGCACTTTCTCATTGTTGTTGCCTTAACACATTTTCGTTCGGCGAAGGCGCAAACTCTGCACGCTCTTTTCAGTCCATAGAGCAAGCGAACCTAAAATCAAGCTTTGCACTTTATCGCGAGCATGCACTACGAATCTGTGGCGAACCTTTCTCGCTACTTTGGCGTTCCTGTTATATATTTTACATTCAAGATTTGCGCAACGCGTGACTGTTGCTTCGCTTAGCTGTAGTTATTCCAGTAGTTGGCGCATTGTTTCTCTCGTAGAGAACAATACGATAAATAAGAAACCGAAAGATCGGCTTACTACAATAAAAAGACATTTGCACACCATGTACATTTATGGCTTGTGCTGGCCTGACCATGATTGATTACTCCCCGCTGTCTACGAACATGTCGCTTATGGCTGCTGTGTAAACTAATGAAATAAAACAAATGTTTCTGTGTAAATTAATGTTAACTAAGCCATGCATTCTGAATCTAATTAATTTTCATATTATTCTATAATTTACGTATCCTGCACTTTAAGTGGCCAGAACTGTGTTCGCCTCTGAACTGCCGATTTCCTTCAGACACTGATAAGAGATACAGTTGCTTTGATAATTACGCATTTTCAAATGAGCACCTACTAATTTGCACTAGTTACACGGATAGCGAGTCCCGATCGCAAGGAAGGCGTACCGCTATGCCACCCCATAGTTATTTTGCATGCTGGCGCGTACATGTTGTGCTTACATAGAACAATTTACCGACGTTACCCGGGAGTACCTGAAACTCCGATGTAACGTTCGATTTTCGCTGATGTACCATACTCGGTAGTTCCACGTTGTGCGCCGCATGTATCCGATATAACAGCTTTAATGAAGGAAAGCTTGAGTACCGCGGCGACATTTGCATCATAAGCTGCATTACCACGCCGGCTATCACATGAAACTGCTTGTTGCAGCAAGCATACTCTGAACGTTATCGCGATGTCAGTAACAACCTCAACGCAAACTTCCTGAAGTTCGCTGTAGCGCTTTACTGCATAGTACAAGCAACAGTATCGCGTTCTCTTCACACAAACAACAAACCGACACTCGCCTGAAAAAAAAAAGAAAAAAGAAAACTTTCTCGAGCAAGATGTTGAGAACATAACAATTGCCGTTGTCGCAGCTTATGAAAAGATTCGCGATCCATGTGGCTCTTCGATGCCGCAAAACTGCAAAACGCAGCATAATTCCACGGCTGTGCGGAGTTTCGTTGATGGTGGCGCGCACCCGCTCGCAATGCGAAGGCTACGAACGGAGCGGAGCGTCTGCTCCGACGCTCCGACCTCCGTACGAGGTTTCCGGCGCTCGCCGCTAGGTGTCGCATGAATGGCTGGAGTTGCGAATAGCAGACGCTCAGTCGACGCTAGCGCCAAGGCGCACTTCAGTTAGGCCCTAGCGGATGGATACGGTGGCGAAAAAAAAAGAAAGAAAAGCGGTGCGATTTTTTTACCCTCCCCTTTCGCTATAGGCTCCGTACAGTGAACAGGCGGCGCTGCTGCGCAGCAGCGGTGGCGCGATGCTCAGCGTCGCATGTGGCGGGCGGCGCGAAACTGGGAAGGGGGGAAGACCGCGAGATTTCGGAACTACGTATACACGCCTCCGAAAGCCGCACGTATATCCGCGATCCGCCTTCTTTTTTTGTGCGTGTGTGTACGTGAAAGTACAAGCGTGGCCCTCTGTGATGGCACAAATAGTTTTTGCGGGGTTCAGGCCTATTAAAGGAATAGACGATTACTTTCACGGTGCAGCGTTAACCAGCGGAGACAAGCTCTACGCTGCTTCGCATGTTGCTTGTGTGAAAGAAGTGGACGGCGTGGACGTTCACGCGAACTGCCGTTCGCAACAGGGAAAGTAAGTAAACGACGTCATCCTTCACGTGAGTAAAGCTTACTGTTATACTAAAATTGAAGTCACTAAACTGGCACCCTGAAAACGTTGTAGTTGACCGATTTTTAATCGACGCCTCACTGTTGGCAATACATGCCTCATTTCGCTCGGGCGCGTTGTACGCCGCGGCCTATCATTTGATGCCCCTGTGACACTGTTACTTTAGATTGTCATACAGCTCGATCTGGACCGCGTGCAGCTACACGCTCACTCGTAGGCTGTCGTCAGCACAGTCATGTCGAGTGAGCTAAACGATTCGGATTGTTGGATCGTGTGGCAGTGACCATGCTGTCCTCGTTGACTCATTTGGGACCCAGTCGGAGCCACCTGCTGCGCTGATAAACGAGATTTATTAACTAGGCGATCTTAATTTACATGACGCGAATGTTCGTTTTTCATCATGTACAATGATCGAGGCTCATTAGGCCCCTCTCACAAGATACGATTTCGCTTACGAATTCCTTTCCTTGCATACGCGCTTTGCTTTTACAATGATACATCGCAAGTGTATATCACAAGAAAAATCGCACCATGTGAAACCGCGCCTTTCAAGCGCCAGCGGCCGAAACGAGGATGGTTGAATTAGTGCTCGCCAGTGGCGCACCGACGGGGGGGGGGGGGGATTCGGGGGTTGTAACCCCCCCCCCTGAGGCCCACTTAGCCCCCCTTTTGTTTAACCCCCCTTTTCTTTCCTTACGCATTTGAGTACTGCAACTAAGATGTAAGGTGCGCAATCGTCTGAACACTCGTAAAAAGCGAATTTTTTTGACAATTTCCCGTGAAGAAATCGAAATTAGTGCTGTTTAGATGGTATTGGCAAACTGTCAACCCCCCCCTGGCAGAGATCCTGGGTGCGCTACTGGTGCTCGCCAGCACAAAATAGGCTTCCTTGGCATAAAATATTGCTCATCGCACATGCCAGTGCTATGATGATCATACCGAATGCTAAGACAACGGCAAGCAGTTGCCAAATCAGCAAAGTCGTGACAAATTTCTTTTAAATGTTCAGCAGCTGGCCATGGCCGCTGGCGTCGCACAACGAGCTGTGAAACGCGCATGTGTAGCACGCTTTACAGAACAAAACCTTCTCACAAATATCAAAGAAGCTGACTTACTTTACTCTCCTCACAGCTGCGATTCATTTCTTTCGCCGTTCGATCTCATAAGATTTGCCAGGAAACCTGTACAACGTTATCCCGGGCTGGCCTTCGTGGTTGTGACAGCCCTTTACGCAGCAGTATCGCAGGTACCACTTGCCTTTTTTTTTTCACCTCCGACGCTTGCCGATGAAGCGCATGCCATTGCACCGTCGCAAGACGTATAAAAAAAGGAGGTTGGCGAACAAAGCAAAACGGCTTCAACCGTGGCCGAGACGAAATGAAGCGCGCGGGAACGAATACTCATCGAGCCGGCCGAGCTGCGGCGGCCACTTCCCAACACTGTTGCGTCGCTGCGCCAGATGGCGCCAGAGCAGCCGCAAACTCGACTGTACGGAGCCTATAGCACTTTTTGTCTTCCTTTTTTATGATAATGCTGCTCCGCTCGTTTCTCTATCCCTATCCCATGCCTCTACTAGGGTGGCTAGAATTCTAGTCACCCTACCTCTACTCACCCTCCCCTCATGCCTCGCGGAATGCTCTTTTTTTTCTATTTCTGTAGTTGTCCGCGGCGCCTTTTTTTTTTTTTTTTTGTCGCGGGCGTTATCAGACGCACCGCCGGACGGAAGCGCGCGCTTCGCGCTTGTCTGGCCGTGCCATTCGTGCATTCGTGCTGCGTGCTTGTGCGCAGTAGATTGTTTTTGCGTTTGCATGCACGTAGTCGCGTTCATTATTACAATCAAGCAAGCATGTGCCCAAATTGTATTAACAAAATAATTACACTTACAACACAACAGTTCTTTGGACTACCTTTATTGTGTTCGTTTGCGAAAGCCAGAATTGGAGCAGACGGTGCAACACACTACAGAATAGAACAAAACGCGGATGGTGTTTCATGTACGCACATGTAAAAAGCATTTATTGTAATTGCTCTAATGGCCAATGCGCAGAATAGCTTCTCACGGCCTGCTTCTCGCTCGGTCCATAAAATCCACCTCCGTGAAGTGCGCCGAGCGTATTCTGCGGTTGTTGACCTTGTCTCTGGGCAAACCCATTAGGTCCATCCTTCCAGCGTGGGTTAAAAATGCTTCCATCCTGAAGAACAGTGAAGATCATAAATTATAACATCGCAGTTGGAGCATACAAAACTGAGCTCGTTTCGCGTCGCGGCAGAGTACTATAGTTGTGATATGTCAACCTTAATTCGCAGAAACGCATTTTTAAACGATGGCGACCAATTAGCTAGAAATAAGTAAAAAGCGCACACCTACACACGTGTTCCTTGCGATACGCACAGGCGGTACAATATTTATCAGAAGCTTTCTGTTCGCTGCTTGTGGCATAATGATTTACTGCATCGTTGTGGTGTTTTCAAATCAGCTAGCTACTGCCTCACCACAGGACAGCCATGTACGACTGCGCACAATTACTATCACAAATAAAAACTGGGAAGTAAACTGCACAGTGCTCACCTGTTGGCTTTAGGGATGCGGTATAATTTCACGTCGCATGGCTCACTTCGTCTTGATGTGTTCGCACACCATTGAACCACACACGAACAGCGACAGCGGCGAGACATTGCGGGGAAAAGCCGACAAACGTGCAACAGTAGGTTACTACACAGACCACACTGCTAGTGCGGAAGGCGAAAACCGCAAAATTGACCGCATAATGCAAGAAAAAAAAATGCTGCCTTTGTGGCCGTTATCAGTACGCCGACGACGAGCGCGGGCCGCGCTAGCCGCGCCGCCGAAAGTTGAAGGCGAGAGAGAAACGACAAAGTTGAGAGAGGGTTGACAAGAAAAAAAAAACGGAAAAGCGATTTTGGTTTCGCATTCAACTCATGGATGGCGCTGCAATTCGCGTGGGCAAAAAACCAGTGGAGTTTCCGAGGCCTGGGCAAGAACGTAACCTTGGGACGTATTCTGAAACGATCCATTTCGGCGATAATATCACCTTGGCCATGCCTCCGCCAACGGCGGGTGCTGATTAGCTGTTTTAGCGAAACCGGAAAATGAAAAGCACCATCTAGTAGTTCCGTTCTACGCCAATTTTACATCACGGTGTTGTTGGGTGCTCCCGACATATGTTGAGTAAACAAACACGTCTTTTCGCGGTCGGTTGGTGGTGAAGTGTAGTCGAGACAAGAAAGTTGGTAGTTCATAGCATTTCTTGACAGTGGTTTTCACGTGGGTTTGCTGACAGTTGATCGGCTATTGCATGGTGTCGCGTTGTGTAAGTGACAATTTTTGGTGACACCGTCTTGGAGCAAGCAGCTGGCAGCGGCGCCATAAACAACGCGTTGCTCGCATGGTTGGTGGTGAAGTGTAGTAGAGACAAGTCAGACAATCATCTGACTTGTCGTCGACTATATAGCAACGTTAAAAACAAACAAGATGAGAACATATACCATTCTTGCAGAAATTAACAGTGCAAATAACTTCATGTATCTCAATTTTCTGGATACTTCACCAATTTGGTGTACATGCATACTTTACAAACAACAGCGCAAACAGAGATGAGAAGGATGAAATAAGGTAGGACCACACACCAACGCTGACTCAACTAGAAGTTTATCCATGAAGACAAAGATGTTAAGCACACTGGCCAACTTGACAAAGGAATAGCCGTGCATGCGTGGCAGACAGCCCGGTGCGACAAAAAAAGGAACCAAACACATGTTTTGTAGAATAAATATGCGGGTTAAAAACAAACAAAAACACAAAAACTGAAAGATTTGCCCTACAAGCGATACCACCAACAAGAAATGCTCTTTTAAAAACAGCAACTCTTTACCACTAAGAGCAACAGATAGTTTGCTTATGCATTTGTCTTTGCAATCAATAAATAAGGCTTCCATAATTCCCAATGTTTTCTGGTCTTTGTGATGAAACAATTGTTCATTCTTCCCCTTACAGCAGAAAAAACTATTTTGTTTTATCACAAAGACCAGAACGCCAGAGGAATTACGGAAACATTATTTATTGATCACGAAATAAACAAATGACATCTGTTTCGCTTATTGGGAAGACTTGCGGTTATTAAAAGAGCATTTCTCGTTAGTTAGTATCACTTATCGGACAAATCTTTCAGTTTTCGTTTTTGACGCACGTTTATTCCACATGATGCGGTTTTTCTTCCACTTTTTTTCTTGTCGCACATGGCTGTTTATGCCACGCATGCGTGGCTTCACATCTTTGCCAAGTTGACCAGTCTTTTTAAAACCTGTATCTTCAAGAATAAACTTCTAGTTGAGTCGGCGCTTGTGTGTGTTCCTACCTATTTCATCGTCCTCGTCTGTTTGCACTGCTGTTTCAAGTACGCACGTATCACTAGGTTAGGTTGACAAACATTCTCACAAGAAAAACGAACTACCTCCACCAAAAGGCAGCCCATTATTTACAACTGAAAGGCAGAGCAAATCGAAAGTACGCCTTCACAGCGTCCATGCGGCAGCTGTCTCACCACAGAGCAGCACAAAAAATAGTTTACAAAATTACACCATCTTCCCGTAGGGGAAACCTGAGTAGTATGCGAAGCAGCCATGGGGTCGACGCAAGGTAGTTTTATCAGCTGTATAAACTTGGACATGCAGCAGCACCAGCAACGCGCAGAACTGTTTTCGACGCCGTCGGCGTTTTGCCCGCGTTCGCACCGAACGCGCGCAGCGTTGGTGACTGTTGCCGGTGCTTCTGGGGCGCCTACCGTCGCGCCTCTAACCTAATCTGCTTCGCATTATCGCGCGCGGAGCCGCAGGTGTTGCCGTTCGTTCCGCAATCCGGAGAGGAGAGGAGCGTCGGAGAGGAGAGGAGGAATGCCGAGAGGAGAGGAGATGAGTAAACGAGAGGAGGATGCGCATGAATGCCGAGAGGAGATGAGACAAGGAGAGGAGGGGGAGGAGGATGCGCATGCGCAGTACGGGTGTGGACGCTGCACGGCGGAGGGAGGGAGTGACATAGCCCCGACCATAAGATGCTTCGCATCTAAAATCCCACTTGACGCAGAGTGGCAACAGAGATGCAAGCTTCCTGGTGAATCAGCCGCAGATCAATGGATGTCTCTTGCGAGAAACGACGCCAAGCTGTTCTTGACGAAAGACACGTTAGCACCCGCGCATTTGCTGCATGTGTAACCTGTGAGAAGGGAATGCAGACAGAAAATGAGATTATGCAGATTAAGAATCTGCCACACACTATACACAACTACGCACTAAATAGCAGTACACGCTACACTGCCAAGTAAAAATTTGCGCCTCTTTACGACGGCCATCGCGAAAAGGAAGAAATGGGTTGTTACAGTAAATTTTACGAAAGACACGCACAACGATGTTTATGTTTCACAGCGGTGAAATATATTTTCGGCTCTCTGACAATACCAAAGACCATGCTATAATGCACAGGCGATACTAAGCAGCAGTCCTAACCTTTGGGAGCTATAGCAGCAGCGCAGACCTCAAAATTCGGCAAGAGCGATGCGCGCGTGAGCTTGGTATCCGCTGCCGCGTGTCTAAGAACATTCCGCGTGATTTGTGTTTAGCGCGTCGCGTAGACGTCCTTGCGCGCATTGCACGCTTGCGTCTGTGCAGTGAGCTGGCTTCATCCACCCGCCATTTCTCGCCGCGCAAACGGGGCTCGAAAGCGGCGCTTATTCTGAGGCGTCGATGCACCGGCTGGCTTTCCTTTCATTTCTGCACGCAACTCATATTCGAATCGGCCCAGCTGAAAGAGGCATCAGAGAATGGCGGCGCGTTTGGGTTATCGCCTATTAAAAGCGTGCAGTACGCCTTAAACGGCAACATGCCGCGTTTTATGAAGATGCCTACTGCGGTTGGGTGGGCAGCGATGGGTAGCCACCACGCCTTTTTTCATTCGCGATGTGCACCCGTCTAGCGCCTACGCCGATGTAGGACTTATCGGTAGGCCGTTCTCCGTGCATCCCGAAAAGGTGAAATATATTTGGCGGCGCACCGCGACATTAGCCACAACGCAAATCGAGGCGCAGTTAACGACTACGTGACAAAAGATGCACACTAGCCGTAAGATATACGATCAGCCACTACGGATTAAAAAAAAATTATAAGGTGTCGCAGTTTCGCTGGAAAGGCGAAGCATCGATTGCTATAGCAAATTAGTAGACAACTATACGAACTAAGGATAGTAGTTTTAACGGCCGTATAACTTTGTAAACATTCGCTTACTAACTAAATCAACAAGCACGGTGTAACGCGTGCACAGGTAGACATGAAAACATGTCGCTCGATGACCGCGGAAACACCCCGTCAAAACGATGGAGTAAGGCGCGGCAATAGCGAGCGGATTGACCTTCGCGCCGTTTCTCGCTACAACGCGAACTATAAACGTCGAAAGCACAGGGCATACCAAGCTAATGCATATATCGTTGCGCTTGGTTCACATAGCACATCGCTTTGAAGATGAAGCACACTCGGGCGCGCACTTTTTACACGTCGCAGATTGCTTTCAAGATATGGCACCCGCCGTCGGAGTGCAAACCGCAAGTCCGGTTCCCTACACTAGAAAAATTTGTAACAGAAGTACGTGACAAGAATACCGGAAACAGATAGCGCTACCAACAGGCCCAAATTGCCACGGCAGCCGCCATAGTTACTGAATGAGTAAATGTGCAGTGCAACACTGCATATATACGACAAGCGTAGCACAGCTGCCCACCTGCTGCAGAATGATTTGTCGCGGTTCCCTTAAGCTCTCAATGCCTGGCTAATCATCCTGGAAGGCACCGCGCCTCCTACGTATCGGAACGAGGTAACAGGCGCTGGCACGGCACACGTGAGCCCCTATATGAAAGACGGCGTGGCCATTGTGCAAAATTTTCGCTGTGCAGAGAAGCTGCTCCCTATATCTTGCTTCTCTCATACAAAGTAATGTTAGCTAGGGTAAAGTTATTAGACAGGAACAAATAAAGGAAAGCGATTTTACGCACGTGAGGCACCGCTGCCTCTTCTTCGCCTTCCATTGTTTCAATCGAAGTAGCGGCGGCAGCAAGCGCTGTAGTCTTTCGCTCCAGGGCATGCGGTCTGCCTGCAGAAAGTGAACGGTGTGCTTAACATCTCACGCTCGTCAAAGTGAAAATAAAAAAAGTGCCTATGTGCTCAAGAAAACCAAATCACCTGCCTATGTGCAGAAGTTCGGCTGCGGCTTTGTTCGCCTTCCTCCCATCATAAATTCTGCCGTGCAACTGATCAGAACTGCCAGGCTTGAACAGTAGCCGAAGACCAGTAGCTGCGTCAGCCAACGACTTCAACGGATAAACATCCCACTTATCGTCATTGAAACATTTCACTAAAACGTTCGACATGATTTCCAAAAAGAAAAGAAAAATACTTCCACCAAAGAGTGCGAGGCGCGAGCCACCGCAAAAGTGTAACTAAGTAACCGAGTCGAAAACCGTTCACAGCGTCACTATCGTATTCAGTTATTAAAAATGTTCCAAGAAAAAATAACCGATAAAAATCCATCAAGTAATCATTGAACATTTTCTTTTCATACAATTAAAACGTCATAAATTTTTAAAGGGCCCCTAAACCATCTTTCATATTTTTTGAACATTTTAAGTAAACAGTGCGTCGAGTTCCGAATGCCGTCACGATCAACGATACCAAACCCGGCAGCGTTACGCACCGCGGGCGCACCACAAAATAAAAAAGTTGTCGCAGTTTCACCTGAAAGGTGAAGCATCAATTGCGATAGCAAACTTGAAGAGAGCTATACGGAGTAATGATAGCAGCTTTATCAGCTGTATAAATTTGGACATGCAGCAGCACCGGCAACACGCAGAACTGTTGTCGACGCCGTCGGCGTTTTGCCCGCGTTCGCTCAAAATGCGTGCGGCGTTGGTGACTGTTGCCCGAGCCTCTGATATAAATAGGCACTTGGTGCCGCAGCTAAACGTCGCCTCCCTTCCCTCCCCCTCCCCCCCCACGGCCTTTCGTGCGTCGGAAGAAGGCACGTTTGCTCTACATATATGGTGATTGTAAAGGAGGAAAGAGACGCCTACTTCTGCAGCCCTTAAGGCAGCACAGAGCAGAACGCGCGTTTGTTCTCCGCCGTGCGTTCACTCCCCGTGAAAGCGCGCGTCCCTCGCGCCCTTTCACTCGCACATACAGCGTTCGGCGCGCGACGACGATTTCATCTCCATTGACGTCATACGGAACCTCACGGCGACGGCGACGGCAGAAATTTGCTTTTGAGTGTCCATATAATTGCTATCGTAATAAAAAAACAATCAGGTATCTCCAGCGGTCGTCATGACATCGCCAGGGTGCATCTGGTGATGTCAACGGGGGCGACGATGTCTGTTGGTCGAACCGGAACCTACGACTTCCGGTTAGTCTGCTAGCAGCATAGACTTTCACACTATAAAACCTAGAGGGAAATGTGGCGCTGCTGCGCTGTGGTATGCATGGGAATGTCGGTATATTGTGGATTCGGATTGGCATCGTTCTTGGAGAGCCAGAACGCCATGAAGACGTGCCTGGCCAGCACCGTTCCGTCTGTCACAATGATTCATTTCCTGCTAAAACAGGACGTAAAAACTGCTTTAGCTTTATTATTACACAAAAACATGTTTTGTTTAATTTTGAGGATATACAATTGGATGCACAATTATATGAAACGTAAAAAGTATCAGCTGGCCGCTAAAGTTGGAGGGCAGACGACAAGATTCTCGCTCACTTTGGAACAACTTGTCGTCTGTTCTCGCTTTTCTTCGCTTGATGCTGCATTGTAGGTGAGTAAACTTTATTGAGAGATGTAATAAGGGTGAATGAAAACCTTTTATGTTGATTTTATTTTGAGAACGCGTTTTTGTGTAGACATATCCACGTTTTAGACGAAGCCTCGTACAACCAACACAAGCCTGGCAGACACATATCCCATCATTCCCACGAGGGCACGGCAGCCCTTTAAGAAACTTGCATAGACGGTCGTGCCAGTTTACCCTCTAGGTGTTATAGTGAGAAACTCTATGGCTAGCAGGTACGCGCGCTCCCTCCTCTTCCTCGTCGTGTTGCTGGCTTGTGCGCACTTGCGAATCAGTAATTGCAGCCCGCAACGCAATTGCCAAATCGCTCACGTTCCAGTACAGTCCTGCTTAGCGGTATTATTAGCTGCGCGAACAGAGTGCGACACTGTAGGCGTTTCTAGACGAGCGCGCAACACAAGGTCCATAGCGGCACGCTTCGCATGAGCACGGGCCGCACGGCAGCAACAGCGGGTCGCCGAGAAGCGCGGAGTGACGGCTAAGGCCCGTCCACGTTACCGGCACGGTAATGGCACCTACACACTTGCGGCAGAACTAAAATACCTATATAAGAAAAGTACCGCCATTCTTTGATCAACGCCGCTTCTCTCTCTCCTGTATCTGCGATTGGACGATGATAGCGCGCGCTATTCACTTCTTTATATTTTTTTTCCGCCTCAGAGCCATGTTGGAAAGTCCTCTGCGCAGACGCAGCCGCCGGCGGCGGCGGCGGCGCGCGCCCGGCCTGAAAGCTTCAACGTAGACTTTCTAGGTGCGCCACCGTCGACTTGGCATTCGCAAGCAAAAAGTAAAGAAAAAAAGCAAGCGCTTTAAGAGAGGAGGCGGCGGAGGAAAGAGTAGATGGCGGTACTATTCTTATATAGGGACTTTAGGCTGGATGGATGGATGAGACTGAACCCTTTAAATAGGGCGGTGTCATACGCCACCTAGCCATGACTATTAACATATTTTGTACTTTGTGGTGGGTGCAATTTCACCCCTGCCTTGATTTTATCCACCAATCAGATAACCTCCGTTTGGTTATTTCTACCCGCTCAAAGTCTATTTTGCCTTCACTATCCCTAAACCCCAATGCATTGAAAAAATCAGCCCCGTTGCTTTGCACTGTGGGGTGAAGGCCTTTACACAAAAGTATGAGGTGTTCAGCTGTTTCCTCTTCTTCTCCACACGCACAGCACAACGTGTCTATTATACCTTGGTACTTGACTCGGTACATCTTAGTCCGCAATACTCCCGTACTAGCTTCAACCCCAGCAATTCCGGACATCGCCTTTAGTTCACTGCTTTTACACCACGTGGCGTAAGGACCTTTAAGATTCGAAATTCGCGCGATGATGCACGAAGTGTACTGGACAATAACAGAATACACGTTTTAAGAATAAAAAAAAAGAAAAAAAAGACCGCTGACACCGTCGAGCATGGACGAGCGCGAATCAGGAATGGCTGATCTGATAACCGCCGCGCGTATAAGACGAGCGGCCAGCCAGTGTACTGTGAATCAGCAGTTTTGCTGCTATTGATAGGCGTTTAGAGGCTCAGCCCTGCTTCGAGAAAGCGGATGCAGAATCTTGAAAGAACGGCCTCCGCCCCCCCCCCCTCCACCTCCGTCCATCTTTTCATCGTCCAACTTTTTGTCCGATCGAATCAAAAAAGCAAAAATGCCTTTTTCGCATCATTTCTCGAAAGCGGATTCTCAAATAATAATGTAAGCTTTTTACATGGTGGCGATGGGCGCAAGTTTCAGAATATGCAGTCGCATGATGGACGCCCTTAATCTCGGTTGGCCTCAGTTTACGAGTCCATTTGCGCATTTGCGTGCAGGTGCGTGGTCGAGTTATGTTCACTCCCATGGAATTTCCGTTTTTCGATGGCGAAAGCCTTAGGCTATATTTTCGGTGCCATTGGCGGTGACCTTGGCGAAACCGCGCCGTAACGAAAATGGCCGACGCCGCAATGAGTAAAATCACGTCAACAAATGCTCGGATTTACGTCAGTTTTCTCAGGGAAGTTCCTGTGAACAAAGTAAATTAGTGGCTTTTTAAAGAAAATTTGCTACATTTCAGCCGAACACCTTTTCTAAGCTCTTGGCAAGCGACGCGTGTAAATGCAGAAAATTATCTGTAACTGGTCAGTGTTGAAAGACCTGCTTCACTGCACAGTGGCATAGCCAGAAATTTTGTTCGGAGAAGGGGGGCTCACGTTGCAGTGCCGCCTCCTCCTTATAGAATTTGTCGAGGGATCAAATACATCAATAATAACTGCATTGCCATTGCCAATGTCATTGTATATTAGAGGCTGCAAACAAACTACCGAGTGCTACCCACTGTCAAATAAAATATGTATTTTTTCATAAAATAGAGCACTGCACGGGCCGATTTTTGCGGCCCGGGCCCGGCCCGGGCCCGTTTTTACATTGGGCGGCCCGCCCGAGCCCGATCAAAACTTTTATGGCGAGACCCGGGCCCGGCCCGGGCCCGGAAATAATCTACGTTACCCGCCCGGCCCGGCCCGCCACCCCTTTACCTTATGCCCGGCCCGAGCCCGGCTCGAAACCAGCCCGAACCCGGCCTGAGACCGAAAAATACATGTTTTTCAGAGTTGAGAAGCCCGAGAATAACTCGCAGAAAGCCCGAGCCCGGCCCGGGCCCGCGTCAAAAAACCCGAGCCCGGCCCGGGCCCGGGTCAAAAAGCACACGCCGTGCCCGAGCCCGGCCCGAGCCCGTGAAAAAACTGCTCTACCCGGTCCGGTCCGGCCCACGGGCCGGGCCGGGCCAGGGCTTTCGGGTAAGCCCGAGCCCGTGCAGTGCTCTAAAAGAATATATTCGTCTGTCCCAAAAATTGTGGCAGAAATAACTGATATCAATGCTTCCGCGTTTTTTAACACGAAAGTGTTTTATGCCGGGGTCCACCAAGACTTCACTGACGTATTTCCGTCACGGAAATACGTCATAGAACATTATACAAAGAAAGAAACCAGAAGAAAAAGTTCCACAAACATGCAAAATTTGGAAATCGAACCCACGACCTCTCGGTCCGCGACGATAGATCGCCGAGCGTTTAACCCATTGCGCCACAAACGCATTTGCAGAGAGCTACACAGACGCGCCTTATATATCTAACACTCCTCCGTGTACCCGCGCTCTTGCTCGGGGCGGTGCCGCCGCCTACGAGCAGAAAAGAGAAGTACTGCATTATGACACTAACGCGCACCGACAGTGAACGCTTCGGTGGTCTCAGCACTACGACGCCTCGATGCCAGCATTCGAAGGGACGCTGGCATCAAGAAGCACTACCAACGCCACCTAGGTGGCGTTCACCGTACTCAGCACAGCGGAGCGTGGCCTCCGCAATTAGCTCTGAAAATGTTTCTGAAGTTGATCGCGGAGGCTGCAATTACGACGCGCTGTACGCGCTGATTTGACTCGGTGACGATTCAGTTACGTGCTTTGTCTTGCGCGTTGTATTAGTGTGTCAGTTACGTGCTTCGTCTTTCGCGTTGTGCTAGCGTGTGCAGCGTAGTGCAGCTTCCATATGCACGACGGTTGCTCATGGTCATCGACGTTGGTAGTCGTGATGGAGGAGACGTGCCACCAGGCGTCAGCGTGGGTGCATCAACGCCTAAGGGCGCTTTAGCCACAAAACACCAATAGACATTATATATCAATGTGCAATAAACATTACACTACTTCTGTGAAGACACGTTTCACTTTCGTGTTCTATACCGATTCCTATATAAGAGGGATCAACCACATTTTTTTTCCTGATGCCATGGTCTCCAAACTTCTGCTCGCGACTGTACAAAAAAGTAAACAAGGTTCGTGAATAACAAAGATTTATCAAAATATTTGTGCTCAACTTGTTCTTTTCATGGCCTTCACGTTTTTCACACCAGCTGTATGCACTGCTTTGCTGGTTTGGAACTCATATAGTTCTAAAGTTCGTGTGATATTTTCTTTACTTATTAAATAGACAAAAAAAATGTGGTTGATCCCTCTTATATAGGCATCGGTATAGAACACGAAAGTGAAACGTGTCTTCACAGAAGTAGTGTAATGTTTATTGCACATTGATATATAATGTCTATTGGTGTTTTGTGGCTAAAGCGCCCTTAGGCGTTGATGCACCCACGCTGACGCCTGGTGGCACGTCTCCTCCATCACGACTACCAACGTCGATGACCATGAGCAACCGTCGTGCATATGGAAGCTGCACTACGCTGCACACGCTAGCACAACGCGAAAGACGAAGCACGTAACTGACACACTAATACAACGCGCAAGACAAAGCACGTAACTGAATCGTCACCGAGTCAAATCAGCGCGTACAGCGCGTCGTAATTGCAGCCTCCGCGATCAATCTTCAGAAACATTTTCAGAGCTAATTGCGGAGGCCACGCTCCGCTGTGCTGAGTACGGTGAACGCCACCTAGGTGGCGTTGGTAGTGCTTCTTGATGCCAGCGTCCCTTCGAATGCTGGCATCGAGGCGTCGTAGTGCTGAGACCACCGAAGCGTTCACTGTCGGTGCGCGTTAGTGTCATAATGCAGTACTTCTCTTTTCTGCTCGTAGGCGGCGGCACCGCCCCGAGCAAGAGCGCGGGTACACGGAGGAGTGTTAGATATATAAGGCGCGTCTGTGTAGCTATCTGCAAATGCGTTTGTGGCGCAATGGGTTAAACGCTCGGCGATCTATCGTCGCGGACCGAGAGGTCGTGGGTTCGATTTCCAAATTTTGCATGTTTGTGGAACTTTTTCTTCTGGTTTCTTTCTTTGTATTATGTTCTATGACGTATTTCCGTGACGGAAATACGTCAGTGAAGTCTTGGTGGACCCCGGCATAAAACACTATCGTGTTAAAAATTTAAATATATTAAAGCGCAGCTGCGCGGCCGCGAATTGGCTTAATACGTTGTATTGATCTAACACGCGCACGTAGGCTTGCGCTCTTGATTTCAGCCGGAATGCCCAGGATGCGAAGGAAAAAAAAAATAAAATCGTGGCAGCAGAGAGGCTCGGCCTTTCTGTACCGACGTGGGAGCGGCCCGCTACGTGCTGACGTGCGTTCCGAGGGACCGTAATAAAGCTTTATCATACCATCACACCATACCTTTGGTCCACAAACTTTTGCTCGTGACTGTACATATGCAACGGCCAGGGAAAAACCTCAATGACACTGTCCTTCGTTGCAATAGATTGCGCATGAGCAGTTGTTACCGTTCGTGTATTGTAATTACACGGATAATATAGTCGCAACACTCAGTACATATAAGAAGGAGGAGTTCTGCAAGATGTACATTAGAAATCCGAAAATAGAATGGAATATACAAGTGCGAAGATACAAGTTGATAAAGGGCACAAAAGTGTCACTGGAAACAAAATGCACTGTTTGTATGCACAAAGCCTCGCAACAAGATGTTTAAATAGATGTAAGTATCCAATAAATCTACGTATTTAAGCAAACGTCACTGTATGTAATGCGTCAAACAAGACAAATAGACATGTTGCACAGTCACACATAGTAGCTTTACGCATAGAAAGACAGACGATCCAGGCAAGAACAAAACTATGATCGCTGAAATCGTGATATGTTCCGGAAGGACCACCTGTTGGGCTAGTTGGTCTAACATAGTTACTTTCAGTTTGGCAGAACAGTTTGGTTCTCCTAGAAGCTGACGAGGAAGGTGGATTTGTTGTGATGCCGAAAGGCATGTTCAATGAAAAAGCCCAAGCGGCAGTGGACAAGAACTTTGTGGCTGTTTAGAAAAGTGCAGTGAGGGTTAAGACTAAGTTCATCAAATTTTGTAACGACTTGGAATTGAATGCTCTTGCTAGTACTATTAGAAATAGTAAGGGGAACAGTCTGAAGGTTTTCTTTTCCGAAAAACACATGAAGTAGATGTCCCTTTCAGAACCATTCTGAGCGAAGGGCGGGCTTGGCAAAAGAATGTTAGTCAGTTTTTACTGAAGAGACTTAAGTGACTGACGGTTGTTGATCCTTTCCGCGTGAGGAAATCTGAAGAAGTCACTGAATATGTGAAACACAACGAGAGCATAGATTATGGCTTGTCTGTCGACGTTGAGGACTTGTTTTATTCAGTACCTCAAGATAAGCTTTTAGTTGCTGTTAGGAAGTGCATTGAACAGAATGGCGAATGCGATTTCCAAAACTCCGCTTGCTTGTCGGATCATAATTTAACGCTTTTAGAATTTTATCTTAGTGTAACATTTATTGTTTTTAACGAGCAGCCTTTTCTGCAACGTAGAGGAGTGTGTATTGGGTCTTGCGTGGCTCCGATTCTATGCGACATATTTTTAGCTGATATTGACAGTGCGCTTGATTTGGCTTTTAATGGAGGGAAGGTATTCAAAGTGTTTTGGTACGTTGATGAATTTTTAATTCTTTTAAAGAAAGAGGACGGTTTCACTGCCCTGGGAGTATTTTAGATGTTTTTATTCAAGCTGGGCAGGGTTTGAGTTTCACTCATGAATTGCTTGGAACTGAAGGGTTACAATTCCTGCATTTCAGGCTAAAATTTAGTGTCGGCCAGGTTTGCTGCGAGTACCTCCCAAGGGTTAAGAAGTGTCTCCTGCCTTTTGACTCTGCCCACTCTAAAGTAGTAAAAAGGAGCAACACATTACAATGTCTGGATGCTCCGCTCCGTAAGACATGCCCGCATTATTCAATGCAGCATAGCTTTGACAATCAGATTGATCGCCTATTAGCAGCGGGATTCCCTGAGTTGCTTGTTGTTGCGGTGGCCGAGTCTATCCTGCAGAGGGTAAAGAACAGAGATGGAGCGGAAAGGGCTGAGACCCAGCGATGGTTCGCGAGACCCGTAGCCATGCCTTATATGCATCAGGTCTCGCACAACCTGAAGAAGGTCGCGAACAGGCATCGTATTCCTGTGGTCTTCACGGCTCCTAATAAGCTATCCAGGCTCTGCCCTCGAATTTGCGGTGACAGGAAAGGAGGTTGCCAAACCAGCCATGATAGCCGCTTCGTGGGGTGTGCGACAGGAGTGGTATACTCCGTCCCCTTGTTGTGCGGGAAGGCGTACATCGGCCAAACCGAACGGTGCATAAACGACCGGCTCAGGGAGCATGCGTTAAGAAAAAAGAGGACAGGAATGCACATTTGGTTGCCCACATCATTAAGTGTGGTTGCGAGGCACGATTTTATGAGACCAGTATCTTAGGCAAATCAACAAACCACACGGCTCGAGTGGCTCTAGAAGCATTCTACATCCACAAGAACTCAGATATTTGTATAAGCGAAGCGTCAATTCTTTTGCACAGTGCCGAACTGAACTATTTGAACTCTGTTGCCTGAGGCAGATAGTACTGTTAACTTTTTAGATTTCTTTTTATCACCTCGCATGGGAAACGGGCGTGACACTGGTGTACGTGGTTCACCTTATAAATCGGAGGTTTGTTGATAATAGAGGAATAATGTAGAAATCAGTACGAAAATGTGTAATTTAACTGCCTGCAGAGCGGCGACAAATTTTCTGCACCCAAAATTAAGGAATGGTATTACTTCGGTTCAAAAAAGAAGTAAAAGCGGGTAGCTAAAAAGGAAAGAAAAGACCAAACGAAAGCCACAGATGATGCGGCAAGTTAAACTACCCAATATCCTAGTGTGTTTGTTGGGAAACGCCGCGAGGGCCGCGCTTTCAATAAACAAGGTCGGTATAAATTGGTTATTTATGTCCTCGTAATTTTCGTTTTCACACGATAATTTTGATCATGATGCTAACTGTTTGAATAAACGGCGAAAATTTCTGTGGTTTTAGAAGCTAATGAACAGTCATAAGTTTTCATAATTGCGAGTTTATGGACCTGAAGGAACAGAACTTTTACTTGCATTGATTTTTGCCGCTTCGCTCTCTAAAGGACAAACTTCACTCGGCGAGGAAGTTTAGTGAAGCGGTCAATGACTTCGGACACGTTCATGCCAACGTCTCTCTGGACGTATATAAGCGCCTGCCTAACCATGTGTTCCTCAGACATTGTAGAGCGCAAGTAGTTTTTTAGTAATCTAATGTTAAAAATATACTATCTGCGCTTGAAGTGGTCACTGGAAGGGTGACTAGAATCTGAAGCCGTTTCTACACATTTACATAGAACCTGCAGTCGCAATGAGAGAGGGCATCTATTCCGGTGCTAAAACCTAAAAGTACTCCGATGTCGTTGGCATCCTTGTTTAGGTACCTTGCACAAACAGAAAACTGTTGGATACCGGCAATATCCGTTGTTTCGTCAGCAAATATGGAGAAGCAGCCAGCACCATTTACTTTTGCATCTAGGCTTTCTTTGATAATTTCACCACAAACTTCTATAATTTGGTTTTGTACACCCGGGCTTAAGTGCAAGGTATTACTGGGGCAACATCCAAATGGTTCTTCAGATAGGTTTCTCCACAATCAGCTCACAGATGAAGAAGCGCTCTGAAAATACCAATATTTTCAGGGGGATTTGCTTAAATCCATAGGACCACTGTCCGTATGGCCACGGAGAGCCAGACCTTGTCGTCCGCAAAAAAGAACCGCCTCAATAATAGGCCGTTAACTTTCTTCTGTTTTCTCTTATTTTACTTTGCCTGCCCTGGTGCAGCTGATGATCCCATCGGGCGCCCTTCCTGAAAATGTTTGGAGAAAATTATCAGCTGCCAGCTGGCAGTCACGGTCATATTTAGTGTTTCTGTGTGTGTGGGAGATTGCGAGCGCGGGCTTCCATTTCTGAAACGGCTTGGACATGAGGGCTCCAGTGCACGCATGTTATCTCAAGTTTATAAGAACGTTAAACCCATACACTTCCAGAATTGAAAATCTAAAGCACGCCTTTGCAAATGTCAGTGCACCTTTCGCGTCATAAGTTTATGAGAACTTTATACCCATAAAGTTTCGGAATTGAATTCCATGCGCTCCGTGGATTCCGCGGCCGCTGCGAGATGCCGCAACGCGCCCGCTCGCTATCGAACAACCCTTGAAAGTTTGTGCTCGGATGGGGGCTCCTTGCGTTATGTGAGTCCAGGTGCCAAGGGGGTTGCGACGAAATCCAGCCCGAGTTCGCAATGTGCGTGCCGAAATGTCTTTTCGAGCGTGAAAAAGACATTGTAGAAAAAATCCAGAATCATTCCCGGCACCGGTGATTGTTTTGGTCGGTGGTGCATGCCAGCACGAAATAATTTCGGGGGGAGGGTCTGAAGCCCCATCAGCCCCCCCCCCCTCACCCCCTCCTGGCTACGCCCCTGTTACTGCAGGGCTTCAAATAAGGTGCATTAGTGTGAACAACCTGGAATAGTTCCGTTCTTTTCGCAAGCTCGCGTTAAAGGAAGACGTCCGAAGTCATTTATTTCATGATGCACGTGGCACGTTATGCCGCGCCCTTTCCTCTTAGCTAAGGATTCGCGAAACCGTTATGCAACCGAATATACAGCGACGTACACGACCGAGTTAGAACTGGGGAAACTCATCGCGTTGGCTCAGTGGCTATAATGGTCCATTGCTTTGCTTGAGGCCGTGGGTTGAAACCCAGCTATTACGGTCGCTTTTTTGACGACAAACTACAGGCACGTGTATCTTTATGTTCTAGTCAACATTAGGAAACCATTGATCAAGATTATTCCGTAACCTTGACTACGGCATCCCCCATTGCCCCCTGTTCAGATTCGGGTCGTTAAAATCAGTCAGCGAAAACTACCGGTATTTTATGCTGGGCAAACAAGTCAAGCAATTGTTTCTCGTGGTGTCTGTGGCGGCCGCATTCCGATGGAGGCGAAATGCGCAAACGCCCGTGTGCTTGTGTTGTAGTGCACGTTAAAGAACCCCAGGTGGTCAAAATTAATCCGGAGCCCTCCACCACGGCGTGCCTTATAATCAGAACTGGTTTTGGCACGTAAAACCCCAGAAAGAAGAAGATGTTTTTTTTAGCTGTCTCACAGCCTGGGGAATCCACAGCATGATTAGGTACTTAATACGGGTGTGGCTAGTGTTTGCTGACCATGTCGCACCGGCGCTTTCCGAGTTTTCATTTTATTGCGATAGCAATTATATGGACACTCGAAAGCAGATTTCTGCCGTCGGCGTCGCCGTCGCCGTCGCCGTGAGGTTCCGTATGACGTCAATCGAGATGAAATCGTCGCCGCGCGCCGCCGAACGCTGTATGTGCGAGTGAAAGGGCGCGAGGGACGCGCGCTTTCACGGGGAGTGAACGCACGGCGGAGAACAAACGCGCGTTCTGTGCCGTGCTCCCTTAAGGGCTGCAGAAGTAGGCGTCTCTTTCCTCCTTTACCCTCACCATATATGTAGAGCAAACGCGCCTACTTCTGACGCACGAAAGGCCGTGGGGGGGAGGGGGAGGGAAGGGAGGCGACGTTTAGCTGCGGCACCATGTGCCTATTTATATCAGAGGCTCCGGCAGCAGTCACCAACGCCGCACGCATTTTGTGCGAATGCGGGCAAAACGCCGACGGCGTCGACAACAGTTCTGCGTGTTGTCGGTGCTGCTGCATGTCCAAGTTTATACAGCTGATAAAGCTACTATCATTACTCCGTATAGCTCTCTACAAATTTGCTATCGCAATTGATGCTTCGCCTTTCAGGTGAAACTGCGACATTTTTTTTTCAACATGTGACGGCGAATTCGCTTTTCGAGTTCATAAAACGCATCTGATACTCTTAACAGTAGGAGTAAGCGATCGTTGGCACGCTCGTTGAGCGTTATATTTATGTGACTTCTACAACCTGTGCTGCCGCCCTTTAATTCCGTGTTGCATCTGTTGAAAATTGAGGTAGCATAAACATTTGTAACGCTAAAGCGTTGCACTCCCAGAACTGCATTACGTTTCTGCCAGTCATCGCTAAAAGAAGCCGTGGCGCCATAGCAGCTGATCAACAAACAGCGAAGTAATCATAGCTATTTATTGATTTAGGTGCTCCAGTGTGTCCATTTCAAACTTGCGTCCGTTTCGTTTCTTCTACTTCTTCCATGTCAACTCTTGCCTGTCCTTTTTGCTGAGCAACAACCACTGACCATTTCCAGGAGCTTGTAAAAACGATAACGATAAAAATTACTACATCTGCTACAGGTACTACTACCCCTACTGCTACTACTATTACATTATTATTAATTAATTATTATAGAGGAAGTACAACAACAATGAAAGCTTTACATGAGATCCAACGCAGTGTTTTAGCATAAGTGATGCGAATGTTCCATTGCGATTATAGAAAAGTTTTCATGTGTTAAATCTGTCGATTTGATGCAGATTGACAGTGGAATCAACATTATCTGGCTTACTTATCGTGATTATTATTTTTTTCATTTACCATAAACCACATCTCCACTATTAAATCTCTTAAGCAAACTTTAGTGGACTCTGGGCTTGGGCTCCCGTGTACTGGTGAGGGATCGTGCCCCTGTATACACAGGGCCTCTCTTCCTTGCGCCACCGGCACCGCCGTTGGCCGAGTGTCGCCACGCCGTGACAAGTGATACAAGTCGTTCTACTTGGCATAGAGCAGAGAACAAGGCGGTAACAACGCCGGTATACCACTTGCTTCAGCTCTTGTGCTATCCGTATCGGCAAAGACGCGTTCCCATCATGGGGTCAGGAAGCACTTCTGGCCGCTTAGGCCGGAGCAGCGGTCTCACTCCTATCGCGTGCACTCGATCAGTATACACGCTCGCCCTCATCGACACGCAAGAACTATCTGCAGCAACTCTGAGCATGACGGGACGCCGCGCACCGGGGCTGCGCAAATTGCAACGAAAGTGGGAAAGCTGTTTACTCTGTGCCGTGCAGACGGACCGTTGTCGTCTGCAGTAGTCATTAATGCGAAAGCATTACATGAGCCATGAAGCAGAAAAGCCGGCGTCGTCCACAACGAGTGGTATCAAAAGTCAATGTGACGTCATCAGCGTCTTGAATGATATTAGTAGTAATAGAGAAGATAGTAAATGGTATGACAACGTTAATTAGTAGTAATTATGGGTAGTTATTGTGAATTAAGGTGAATTACAGTGAAGTGAATTAAAGTTACAAGTTAGAGTAGGGTGACTTAAGGTGGAGTCAAGTGAATTAAGGTGAAGTAAACTAAATTACAATGAATTAAATATGGTTAAAGTGGATTAAAGTGGATCACCATATCAACTCGTAGCTACTTGGCGATGAGTTCTGAATGGTTGTGGTCTGGTGATTAATGAACGCAGAGAAAAGAAAGCGACGGAAGGATCGCAAACAAGTTGTAATACTTAAGAAGTATTTATTGGTAATGACTAAGAGAAGTCATAATGCTTTCGCATTCAAATAACGTAAGGATACTTAAGGTACAATTTTTTTTGCGCATGGCCGCCACAGAGCTATCGCTTTAAACCCCACCGCCCCTCTACCCGCCATATAACTCTTTGCAGTAAACCTTCTCTGTGATAGCGTTCATGATCCACCGTTAAAACCCGCCATGTTTGGATACGTCATAGCGCACAGCTATCACTTTTTTATCAACAATCTTTTTAATCTTCGGCGCGAACGTCCGTCACATCCAATTATCCTCGCGTTGCAACGGCAGCCCCCGCCACATGCGAGTTGCACCCCCGCCCGTATACTTCGGCCGGCAGCATGCTGCACTGTCAATGCTTGAAGGGGTCTGCTGCGTCACGGCGCGAAGCTCCCCTCAACAGAAACCGGCGTAGTTTCTGCGCGCGCTAAGAGTGCATGTTTATTTCCCCTTAACCACTACTATTATCAACATCTAGGTTTAAAAATTAAATTAAATTATTGGCTTTTACGTGCCAAAACCATGATCTGATTAGGAAGCACGCCGTAGTTAGGGACTCCGGAATAATTTGGACCACCTGGGGTTCTTTACCGTGCACCTAAATCTAAGTACACGGGTGTTTTCGTATTTCGCCCCCATCGAAATGCGGCCGCTGTGGCCGGGATTCGATCCCGCGACCTCGTACTCAGCAACCCAACACCATAACCACTCGGCAACCACGGCGGGTTGGAACAGATAGGAAATTGAAATGAATCACATGCATCGAAGTTTGCATTGCGAGTATTATGAAGTACAGTTTCAGTTTTTTTCTTGCAATTTATGATATATGACAGTCTTTGTGATGACCTAAATTTCCTGTTTTACGTTTAGGCTACTGACACTGCCCAAACTATATTTTTTGTCATACTACGGAATACAGGCAGCAGAGTGCGGCTCATACGCACATCGGGATAATGAGGTGTCATTTGTGGATCCATTTCTCGCTATGGGTAATATAGGAGCTCCTTTCTCACAAATATGTGTCTTGGTTCAGAGCGCTTGTGCTGAAATTGGACTGTTTGTCCGCGCTTTCCTTGGAGCTACCGAAGTGACAGTGAAAGCCTTTCGCTGTTTAAAGGTGTAAGCCTTTCGATGCCAGGCGCCTGAATTACACACAAAGAATGCGCTCGTCCGGAATCAGAAAAGTCGCAAGCATCATGCCAAGGTCGGGATTACCCTTCTACGGGTTAGTCGCGTCCTTGACAAAAAAAAAAGAGAAACCGGGGAGTGACAAGTCGTTTTTAACAAGGCGCTGTCGTTCTTATCGTGATCACACATGACGAGTTGCGCCAACGTACCGCACTTTGTCGGGAAGCAGTGATGGTTCATTCTTTAGAAAGGGTATTTATTTTTTTCCGCAACGTAACTTACGTCATCGGGTCAGATTTAAAAATATAAAGGTCACGAGTCAGGCGGTGCTACCTAGGTGAAATGAACGCCCGAGAAAGATGGACTTGTAGTCACTTTCTTTTGGAAGCGCTGATAACGTTGCAGTTTAAACCACAATAGAACTTCGTACAGAGTATTTTTACGAACAGCTTAACAGAAGGCTATTCAGTCCTGATATTAATAACCTTATAACTTTTTTAGCAGAGACACTCTCACATGACTTCAACATATATACAATAAAGGGCTCTGTAATTTCCACCGTGACTTAACCTAGGTACGTTGGCGTACTTCATGTAATAATCCCAGTCAGCCTACTCACATATACCGCGTTACTAATCACATCTACCATGGCCTCGGCTACATCCCAAGAAGCAATTGCCTACCTCTTCTCATTGCTAAAGATTCGGTAGGCGTAAGACAGGCCAAAATTCGAATATGAATGCCCTGTATGGAATTAAAATGGAACCTTCAGTGATATAGAACGTATGCATTACACTCAAGTCTGTCCAGAAACGGACAGTAACATTAATTTACTCTGACTATTCATTTATCATCAGTGTTAATAAACAAAAAGCATGCTGAGCTTCTACCGCTAGGTTTGCGTCGTGAAATCACCTGACCTTGCACAAGTTCTCCAATTCTACGCTCTAATATTCCATCATCAAGAGCTCAGCGCTTGTCATCACGTATAAGTTAAAACGCAGCCTGGCCTTCAGAACGTATAGTCAGCGTCCAAAGCTTTCGCACGCCTGAAGCTGAAAAAATATTATATTTCTACGCCAGAGGCACGCGTCGTGGTATTCGGATTTACAGCGTATACTGGTCTAGAGTAAACAAAAGTTTTGCATGCTTTTACTGGCTGCGGGCGTAGCTGCGTTGAAAATGAATTTATTCGCAGAATCTCGGCCGCGTAAACTTTTGACGGTGACTGTGCCATTGAACACCTGTATTTTCTTTATTCTGCACACATTTGTTTAATGAATGGCCTTCCAGCCAACGTCATGCAATGCTTACACCTGGTTAATTTTCAGGACAGCCATCTCAGACATGATGTATTAAGTATAAGAACTTAACTACTATGTAGTAGGTCATTATTATCACCAATGAGGTGTAATAAATTTGTAAACAAATAAAGGATAATAACATTGCCTATGAAATTTTACTCAAATCTCAGGACTACTTCAAAACTTCGCCTGTCCGTCTTGTGTACCTCCCTATGCTTTCTAGGAAAGTGAAAGGGCGAAATTCAAGGGTGAAATTTCCATGTCTTGTGGCACCATGGCAGAAAAGGGAAGGTGTGGCTTAGTGGGCCCATATGAAAGGTTCAGCTGCTATTGCGCTACTCACGCACAAGGAACGACACTTTTGTATTTTATTCATAGGCAGTATAGACAAAATGATAAATGATGCTCAGTGCACGCTGGCGTGATCACGACAAAACGACCGTGCCGATATGGGTCATAAACAATTCTAATAAAGGAACATTTCTGCAAACTCTCACGGTCGTTTCTCATGGTTCTTCAAATGTTCAAACATGTTAAATTTAGGGTAGGAGAATATTCTCGCAGAATTACTAAAGAATTGCACCAGTAATTATATCATGGTGTTGTGACCTGATACAGCAATAGAGTTAGTCAAGAACAGAACAGCAGAATGCTATATGGCAACTTCGGTAATTGTAGCCGAAAACAGTGTCTTCTAGCACAACTTTGTGGGCATAACTGAAAAAGGGTGTGGTCTGTGATTGGAATCATTTTCTATTTTTACACGACAGGCTACATTAACACGTCCCAGAGTTTTTTCGCATAATTTCCAATACTCCTCTGCGTAAGTTGTGGTAAAAGGGTAAAAGGATATGAAGACCTTTAGTATTTCTGGAATTTTGTGAAGGTATATGGGAATGGTTCAAATGATAAGACACGTGCGCTGCATATTGAGGGTAGAATGTTTGTTTCGATGTACTGGTTTGTACTAAGCAAACAAGCTTGCGCAATAATTCGGACAGCCTTCATTTGCACCGAAGATCAGGTATACGCAAAAATTCTGCTTTGATATAATGCAAATATACTCAGTCAAATAGCTTCAACTGTATTCCTTTGTAAAAATACTACGTCTGGCGCTTCAGCCAACTTTTCTACTTCTGTGTCTTTTCATTGCACACACTGGACGCTATTTATTTTTGTGGTACGTTTCAAGCCGCACAAGAGTCGCACAAACACGCCTTTCCCAATACGTAGCTGAAAAGGCAAAATATTTCTTATTAATGTCTTCATAAATATCCGCCTTAGGAAAGAAATGAACTTTCAAAACACGTTACCTGGGTTTATTCTCCAATATACAACATACCTAAAGTGCAAAAGATGTTCAAAGCACGTTCGCATGTTCTCGAAACCAGCCAGCTATTTTTTTAGGAAGACGTTAGTACAGTAGAAAGAAACCAAACAAGAACCGTAACCAAATGACCTGCATTTCGGATTATGTTATCTGGCGGAAAAGCGCCAAACTAAGCAACCACAAAGTGATAAGAAGAAGCGCAGCGCAGCTGGCTTCGAGCCTGCGAACTCACGATCGTGGTATCAGTGATCTTGATCTGTGGTCGCTCAACACGCTCGGCTACTGCTTCGAAGCGCTGCTGTTGGTGAAAACAAGGTTTATGTATGTACCACAATGAATTCCGCGACCTTGTTATGAAAACTGCGATTTTGGAACGACTTCTTTCCCATTTCAAGAGCTGCTGCTGCAACTAGCTGAAAGCTGATTCATTGAAGTTGATAAATCCCCAGGAATACGTTAGTCGATGCAATAGGTTCATCGCAAATTGCTTTTTACTGGCCAAAAAAGCCTCCAAAATTTGGGCTTTTCAATAGACTCCCATACTTGAAACTTCGCCCACAATTTGGAACGGGTTTTCTGCCGTAAGTAATGGTACCACTTGCATGAGATTTCGGGCTAAGCGCCTAGAGCCTTTTTCCAGGGGAATACTTTAAAAGATGGCTTCTATGATTATTTATTTGGAAAAAAACGACGCTCTCCCATAGAAAACGCTTATGTTTTCAGAGGCGGCCGCTAGATGCGCTGTTCGGCGAAGTCCCAAATTCCTGGTAATGTATAGCAATTTTACACGCCTTTAAATTCAATATCTGTTTCTTTTAGGCTCATTGTAACTACTGTATGCTACATACTGGGGCCGGATTCACAAAAACGTTCTCACGCTAAAACTGTTCGCAGAAGAAGGTGTCAGCCAATCGTGGTGCAGCACTTACGATCGAAAAGCTTTCTGAATTCGGCCCCTGGTGCTTTCTTTCTCTGTTTTAGATCTTGTTTGGTTTGGGTATCACTTCTTATAATGTTACCTTGAAAAAAGTTTTAATGCGTGTATACATCCTCCCCGCTATAATCCTCCTCGAGCGAATATGGGACTGTGTAATAAATAAATGAACGGCGGTTCCAGTGACTGAATCGTCCTAGTTCTGTTTTCAAGAAGGCTTAAATGTGCGTGCGATGAGGCGAAATTTAGTCACGGTGTTACGCAGACTAATAACCAAAGTGGGCCAAGCAGCAATAAAACATATACGTACCGCAGCAAATATACACAGGCTTCAAGCTTTGGGTTGTACGAACAATAATGAAAATGTGTTCCTACAATAAAATTTTACCGCATGGCCTGCATATTGGTTCTTGGTTCACTAAAGTCATGTTATTCTATTGATGGTCTAGTCGTATGCACGCCGTCATATGCAACAGTTGTCGCCTTGCGTCACCCTTGAATCACCTATTAACAATAAGATTGTCGAACTTAGTGTGTCCTAGTGGTTTTCCCTCATTCCTTTGGTGCGAGATATCATGTTGTAGTTGGATTCATGATCTGTCTCGTTACCGAATTTATTGTAAGGATAAGACCATGCCGCGTGCAGTTGTGCCTTTTCTCTGTGCTCTATTATGTCTGACTAGCGGCATTTTGAAGCTTGGTAGAAAAAATAAAAGAAGCAAATCAAAGCAGCACTTACACCATTGAACATTGATTTGGAGAGCACAAATTTTTCATGTGCCATGAAAATGACAACGTAAGGGTGTGTAAATGGTGTCATGCCACTCAAAAAGCTTTTAGCATTTAACGAGAGTGCATCAATCAGCTGCTGAATATCGTATTTGACCGTTTTTTTTCCCGAAGCTCTACACAGCACCGCCACACACGTCGCACTGCGGGAAAAGACGAATACTGTCGAAAATTTTAACAACTTCATATTAAGAATGCTTATTGTAACCAGAAAAAAAATTTTCTGCCGACTTTTTTCTAGCGCAGCATGCGCTAGAAAGAAACCAAGTGTTAAGATCCAAAGACAGAGAGTTGATAGACTGTCACTATCCGCTTTCAAAATCACGAAGCCAATTGGTCTTGTTTGTGGTAAGGTTGTAACTGTTATTTGACTGACTAGGGAGGTGGGACGGTTTTTTGGCGATAAAACAAAGTAGTAGCCCTGGCATTGTCCGATAAATGACCATACCCTGACAGTCCATGTCTCGGTCGCACGAGAGTGGAGCCTTGTGTGCAACTTTCAACAAAAACGACTACGGCGCAAAAGCTTGTAATACTCGCCTTCGCACACTACCGTTAAATGTCGCACGTTCAATAAAAGGAAAAGAAAGATGAAGTAGCACTGGGCTTTTTGATCACCTCGGACGGCGACTACTTCTAAGAACGCCGAACGCAGATGACTCTACCTACTGCAAAAATGTTTAAGTGTTTCCGTCGAACGAGACAGTGACGTTATGTTAATGTATTGAGACGCTGCCCAAAACAAACAGGAAGAAAACAACAAGAGACAGGAAAGAGCGCACACTACCTAATACCACCATTTTTGGGCACTTGTACTTTTGATTCACTTTTAAAGCTACGGCTTGCGCGAGAGAATATATCCATTTTTCCAACAAGGAATCGACCCACCACCCGAAATTCTTTTCCTGCGTGCTGATCTGCGCCATCCAATAGAAAACCGGATTTATAACATGTCTATGCCACCGTATCCGCAGTGGCAGACACCAAGCTGCTTTTTGTAAACGACACGCTGTGCCCCATTTGCACTATAAAAATTATGGGCACTCAGTCGCAATAAGACAGAACTGCGCCTGTATTCGAAACTTGTACGTGTATTGCGCCTGGCTTGAGCGTAATAAGTAATAATAATATTTACAACAATAATATTAACAATAAGGTCAATTTCGCCCGACAGGCGAATCACTGATTGCGACAGAAATTTATTAGACAGCTGTGCAAACTAAGGTTAGTCGTTTTATCAGCTGCATAAACTGCTGTAAACGGCTTACTAACTAAATTAACCTGCACGTTGTCACGCGCACACAATCACACACGAGCACATCTCTCTCGATAAGCGCGGACACTCGCTGTCAGAACGATGGCGTTGAGGAGAGCGGCAGCAACAGCGAGCGAATTGTCCATCGTGCTACTTCTAGCTTCAACGCGAACTAATTGCGCCGAGAATACACCGCACACGAAGGCATCAGGGGCGCTTTAACGAAAAGCTATTCCAAACTACTTCTATTGTATTTTTGCAATCAGGCCTCCATGATTGCCCAACTTGTCTTCCACGAAACGTAAAGGAAAAATATTAGCGTAGCTTGCACGGGAGGCGCAATGCTACAGAGAAAGCAGAGCTGATGGGCACCTAGCTTGGCCTGGCTTTTGGGCTAGGCTAAGCACTACCAAGTCATCCCCAGCATTTTCCGGAATTTATTGATCATTTATCGATTATCGATTAGCTACTGGTGTACTATCGATTGTCCATCGATCACAGACTAAGCTTAAGTAGTCCCAACCATGCTTAACTATAGACTTAACCAGGCTCAGCTTCGCCAGTTCACAGAGGTATGTGTCATTGCGCTTGGACCCTTTCTGCACTACCGCCAGGATCGGCCCACAATTTCTGTTCGCAGGTTACGGACTAACGCTCTGCTTAAACAGCTCCGCTGTTAAAAAACCGCGAGAGCTACTCATTCTTATATGCCGTGTGCACACTAATTATGCATGTGAGACCAAACAACAGAAAAATATTATTTTTCAATTCTATGCCTTTTTACCATCAGCCATCCGCAATTGGTCAAAAGTTTTCGGGCTGCGCCCACTTCGCCTGTCTGTCACCTGACGTCCAAAAACCGTGAAAAATCACTGCGTCAAAGTGGCGTGTACGCATTAAAGATGCATTATTACGCCGATCGAAACCTAATTTTCTTTTAATAGCCGGACACTGCCCCGTTCCGACATGAATAGAAGGTGGGTACCCGCCGATCGCTCTGGCACTGGCTAGTCGGAGCTGCCGTGGAGAATGGATTTATGTGCCTATATTAAAAATTTTGCGTTACATTATATGGTTGTCGAGCCCTTTCGGCACGTAAACGACATCGCTATGTCAAATTTTCTTCACTGAATATTCATTTTAGCTGCATTGTTACGTTTCCGTTGCACGCCGGCGTGATTTTCTAGCAGACACCGAATGCTAAGTAAGAAGAAGCAGGGCAAACGCAGACGCCGGCAACACCCTCCTCATCAGGTTATCTACTTTCACTGCGCTAGCCCGGCCCCACCTTACCGCCTCCACTTCTGGGTGCTCCTCGCCCTTGGTCAGCCAATCAGGTAAAAAATATATGTCAAGTTAGGCAATGCTATTCCTTTTGAAAGCAAACAACAGCGACCTCCTATAAAATAGGAGAGCGTTTCAATAGCCTTCTCAAAGAACGCTGCGAGTCACCGCCCGATGCTTGCGTTGGCGGTTACGTAAATTGAACATCAGGAGATTGGAAGGAAAACAGATTGGAATAGTTTTACGTTATAGGGTCCCAGCCATCGGCCCGCCTAGACTTTGTACCCAGCGCCGGTCGCTCTCTAGATCGGGGCCGCGCGGCCGCGCTCAGCCGCGTGATACGTAGCAACCACAGGAGTAAAACGTCCCCCACTTTCCCTGCGGCCTTTTGCGCGATGGAAGACGGAGCGCTTTTTCCCCGCCTTCCTCCCTTGCGCACGTGAGACTGAGCAACCATTCTCTGCTCACCCTCTCACGCTTTCACTTCACCCACACCATACGGCGCGCGGCCACGATGTTATCGCACTTGGACATTATACGAAACATCACGTCGACGACGACGGTGGAGATGTGCCTGGAGTGTCCATATATTTGCAATCGCAATAAAATTATATGGATCCGACTCAGTGTTGGAAGCAGAGTAAGCGAAGCTTTCTCTGCTGTTTGCTTTGACTGACGATAGTACGTGGTGATGTTAACAGTGAATGTTTAATTTCTTCAGCATTTAGTGCAATGCTAGAGTGGTGAGTTGATGTCAAACGTTACCCTGCGTGCAACTGTTTGTCTGTGTAATACACACAATACACAGCGAGACGTGCGTGCTTGAGGCATTGTTGTGCGCCGTTTTTCATAATCTTCGCGATTGAGCCACCAGGCTTCTCAGATAAATCTGGCACGCAATTCCATTCGCACCGGCAACATACGGCATCCGGCCGCGATGTTATCGCACTCGGACCTCACACGGAACATCGCGGCGACAGTGAAGGTGACGCGGATGACGTCGGCGTAAATGCGCCTGGAGTGTACATATAATTGCTTTCACAATAATAAAAAAAAAAGTTGTGTGCGGGAAATACCGCTCCCATAAACTAGAAGCTTGTTTCCCCACAGTACGACTGAGTTTGTGGAGAAACAAACCCATTTTATGTTTTCTTCGTATTTCCAAGCGACTTGGTGCGACAGCATTTAAAAGACCGGAATCAGGTTAGTCATGTCCGAACGACTGTCAGACCAGTGTTTTGTTGCGCTACGAGGACATTGTAAGAGTCACCTCACGAGAGGAAATATTCCCGACAAGGCGGGGCTCCAAGAAGTATTGTCAAGCGACTACCTATTTGCGCAGCTAAGCAATCGTGTGGCTCACAGCAGGCCGTACAATAATTGACCCGGTGTAGTTCAGCGCTTGCGGCTCCACTTTCTCAAACCTTCACAACCTTACCTTCGCGTATAACGTGCGAGATTTGCGTACACTTAACAGGCACGCATGATTTTAGTTATACTTCCGAACTGAAAAAAGAAATCACGCAGAAACTCCTCTGGGAGTTGCCTAAGTATGCACAAGCATTCTGCCGCTTGTTAATCGCCACGAAGCCCGGTGTCATTATCAATGTTATGAAATTTGATTCGACCAGCATAAACCCTTCTTAACCCTTATCGATCGTTATCAACCTTAACGAAGACGATTCGACCCTTATCAACTATTATCGGTCCTTATCAACCCGAATGTCCAGCTAAGCTGTTGCAAAACTACCACTACAATTGCTGAGGGGGGCATGCAATGTTTTATTCATGGTTCGGATGCTTGTTTTGAACTTGTTCTTTATTGAAACATGTGCTGTTCTGTGTATTGTATGGGTGACCTCAATTAATGTATGCGCTGTTCGCTTCACTTCGCTGAGCGCTTGTAGCCTCTGCCTTACGTGGTTATGAGCCATTCCATTCGTCTTACGTGACGGACGGACAAATTTCTCATTTGGTCAGCATAGAAATGCTTATGCATTTAAAACTAAAATGGCATCGTTTATTAAACGAGACGAAGCTGCTGATTTTCATTGTAACACGGGGACTCTCTTTTCCTCTTTATTTCGTTCCGTCACGCGTTCTATAGATCTTAAGTTTTCCCTTTAATTTTTTTACACTGATAATATTCAAGCCTTCGCATTGTCGGCACATTGCACTGTCAAGTAAACACAAGCAAATACAAGTAACAAGTGCTCTATTTGGCGATGTCCTTTTGTGTCAAAAATTTGCCTAATAGTAAATATTTCTAAATACCTTATATTTCTAAATACAAAATGAAATACTTTACCATGCGCCGAAACTAGAGAAAAATGGGCACGGGCAGCCGTTCTTAGTGCTTCGATGGCACTCCATAAAGCCATTTGGCCCGCTCCTTCTTGCAGAATCTGACACCATCCTCTTTCCTTATACGCCAGGGCGCAAATATGCATCACAGCTGCACATTCGTGTCCATTTTTAGCATGGTCCACAAGCTCTTTCCCATCAATTCAACGGCGGACGAATCTTTTGCCCCTATAGAGATGTTTTGCCGCATAGTAGCCAAACAAAAGCGCCCCAGGAAAAAAATTCAGCCAGCGGAATAAAACCGAACTGAACCTACACATATAGCGAGACCTACAGTATGTGCCACTAGAGTGCAATTAGCGGATTAGTTTTTACTGCGCTGCAAATGACGTTTTAAAAATCACCCCATGCATTTTAAATGGGTCTACAAGAATGCCCCAGGAAAAAAATTCAGCCGGCGGAATTAAACTACACTCGACATATAGCTTGATAACGTTGTCGGGATTGAGTGCCTAAAGTGCAAATCGCGAAAAACGAGCCATTTCTCAGCAATCGATTTTTAAAAAATGATGCCCATAGAGTTACGCCGACCGCATCGCCCCAGGGTCGGCTTCACCGCAGTAGTAGATGTCCCAGATTGCTGGACTTGCAAACAACAAAGAGCTTCCCCTAGAATTATCATAGATATTTTCTTTGGCAATTACTTGCTTGAAAGTTCGGTATGTTCCCAGTGCTGATTTCGTCTGCATACCAGTTTTCCACAGACCCCTCTCCGCTTCTTTAACCTTTTTCTTAACCGCTGTTTCCTGGTTTGCACCCCTCCTGCAGTCCAAATATTTGATTGACAATTTTCTGGTCAGCTTCCTCCATTTTGTGTCAATGTTGCTCATGTATAAATAACTGAAAACTCTCCTTGCCCACCGCTTTTCTGCCATTTCTCTCAATCGCTCCCCAAATTCTATCTTGCTGCTGGCTTCCCTGCCCTCGAATGACGTCCATCCCATGTTACCCTGTACCCCCTGATTTGGTGTATTTCCGTGTGCTCCCAGAGCCAGTCTACCTACCCCTCGCTGCTTAACTTCCAACCTTGCTCGAACCTCTGATCGCACAGGACCGCGTTGCCGAAAGTCAAACTAGGGACCATCACCCCTTTCCAAATCCCTCTCACCACTTCGTACCTATTGCAATTCCACAGTGCCCTATTTTTCATCACAGCTGCATTTCTGCTACCTTTAGCCGTTACATATTTTTCATGTTCCGTTAGGTACTCAGCCCCATTTTTTTATCCACACTCCAAGATATTTGTACTTATCCACCAACTCCAGCATAACCTCCTGTATCATATGCTCGCTGCCCTGATTATCATTAAAAATCATGACTGCCGATTTTTTTTTACTAAACTTCAAACCTAAGCTATATCCCTCTTTACCACAGATGTCCATTAATCTCTGCAAGTCTTCCTTGCTGTCCGCCATAAGTACAATGTCATCCGCGTACATCAGTCCTGGTAATGACTGTTTAATCCATTCTCCTTGCTTGAAAAAGGAAAGGTTGAAGCCAAATCCGCTCCTGTCTATTTTTTTCTCTAATTCTTGTAAATACAGCATGAACAACAGAGATGACAGCTAGAGGGCACCCCTGCCTAAGCCCCTGCTGTATCTCTATAGGCCCAGATATCTTGTTTTCCCATTTTATAAGCACCTTGTTACTTTCATAGATATCTTTTAAAAGATTACTTACTCCATATTCCACATCTAGAGTGCCCAGTAGCGAAAACGCGTGCGGCGCGCCGCCAGCGGCAAAACGCAGCAGTGGCAGGGCGGCCACACCAACCAGCGGCGCGCCGCTGCTGCTGCAATCACGCGACAGACTAGACTCCTCTCCCCTTCTCGAACTATTCATCAGCTCCGTCGGGGTAGCAACACTCCATTTGCTAGTAGATACAGCGTTCGACCGCTGGCGCCACGCTGCGCGACTCGCGCGTACCGCGTTTCTAGGTGGTTTCTTTCACCGAGGGCACTCGAACGCAATCATGTGGTTCGCATGAATGCAACAATACACACGAGAGATACATGCTGCTTGAAGAACGAGAAAAGTATTTTTTTTCAAAGACAATAACATAGTAGAATGAAAGCCGACACTGCGGCCGCAATGCACACGCAGTCATCGAGCGGCATTAGAAAATAATAAAAAATAAATAAATAAAAGAAAGGAAAGGAATTTATTCTTAAGGCATAACTACATGTCATATGCAATTATGAACCCCATTTGATTGGTCTGAACGCAAATACCAGCGGGCGAAGTTGTACGAATGACCCTGCCGAGCAGTATCGCCAGCAGTTTCCAACGGCGCGACCTTGATGCGGCCCAATCCACTTCGACCGCAGCGCCGCCCCAGTATTTTTCCACGTCGGGCGCCTCACTGCAAAGCATGCGCCGCCCCAGCCGCTCGTCCCACTCGACCATATTCTAGTACACTCTAGTCCGGGAGCAGATGCGTGCAGACGATAGTCCAAAACGAGTTTTCGGCTTATTGACCCTTTTCGCGGAGCAGTTTGTTCTAGAGAAACGAGATGGCGCTTACAGCGGCGCGCCATACGTTGCCTCAGCGACAGCGCACGGATACGAAACCATTACCGCTTCTACCTTGCTTCTGTGCGATCAGCTGTCGCAAATGCAACTGAGTTTTAGCTAACGCACTGTGCTCCATTCATGCTGGTTTGAATCATGTGGATTGAAGACGCATGCAGTAGTTTGCTGCAAAAATAGTGACTGGCATATTACGCAATGTAATGTATATATATGGGGCCAAGTTCGCGGACCGCTGCTGCAACTGTCCATACGTGTTTCCGGCACTTCGAGACGTACAGCTTTCCTCGAGAATACACAAATTTGCTCATCCTCCAGCGTTGTATCGCTAACCTTCAAAGAAAGGACTTCAGCCCCGGTACGTCGGCAAGAGTAAGCACCACTCGTTAAAATATGACAAAGGGAGTAGCGCCGCTTCCTGTCATAGTAGGTTTCGCGCACAGTGTTTACACACATCTACCCCAACTGACACGGAAATTTACGCCCACTTTTTCGGCAACGTGTTAAGAAAAAGTGAATGGGTGCACACTTGAGCATATGCGCACTATATACGCACAATAAATGACGGACTACACCGATAGCGCCCGAATGGTCGAAGCTGAGTGTTGAGCGACGGTCCACGAGAGTAAGCGAGTTACTAGCGATAATACATATTTGCTACAAGGTATTACAGTGTACAGAACAGCTACGTTTCAAGCCTTATGCGCAGCTGGAACAAACGTAATGAAACTGAGCACAACGGTGAGCGATTAGGCTGAAAATAATCAGATAGTGACCGCACCGAGAAACTTCACCGAGTCAGAAATATGACAAGCCGCTGCTTCAAAATATTTGCCAAATAAAGACCAAAGAGAAAAGCACACTAATCCTGATCCATTTCATGAGCGGAAAGTTTGGGATTCATATTTAGCCCCGCTTTTAGAACAAGCACCGTATACGCTACTCGCGCCGTTTGGACGTAGCCTAATGAGCTCCGAAAGCGCTTTTACGTGTTCTCTGAGGGCTGAAACTGGGGTCAAAGCTTCGTGTCGTCCTTCCAGTCACCGTCTACAATATCTCCCGAAACAGAGGTTTGCTAAGCCGCACCGGCGTCATACACATCCATTGTAAACACGGAGGCATTTGAGGCAAGCAATGGACGCGTCACCACGTAATCAAACATGGCAGCGGCCACGGTATCGCCGCGAAAAGGGTCAATACAACTTTACTGACCCTTTTCGAGGAGCAGTTTCTTCTCGTGAAACGAGATGGCGCTTTGGGCGGCGCGCCATATTTCAAGGAAGTTGGTCAAGGAAGTTGGCAACCAAGTACAGGATAATCGAAACTGTAAATAGACAACCAGGGGTCATCAGAAAGAAAGTGAGAGAAATAGAGACCGTGAATTGGATGCAAAGAATGGAAACGAAAAGGACAATGGAGATTTACAAGAATGAGAAGAAAGAAATTAGAAGGGAAAATCTCTACGATAACACAAAGGGCAGTGCCTTGCTATTTGAGGCTCGAGCCGGTTGCATAAGGACGAAAACATATCGGAACAAATATTCGGAACTAGATGAGACATGTGTATGCTGCAGTAAAGATCCAGAGACCACTCAGCACATCCTAATGGAATGCGACGGGATCCACTCAGCGAGAACCGTAGGTAACGTGCAACTCCCAGAAGCGCTTGGGTTTAAAGTGGAAGGAAACATAAACAGATCAGCCGTAGAGATCAGCAAGAGACGATTAGAGTACTGGTGGAAAAAAAGCAGGGAAAAGATGGATACGACCTGATCTCTTAAAATCATAGGCAGCGGTACAAGCTAAATTTTTGAAAAAGAAAGATAACGAGAGGTATACAAAAATGCTAGATAAAGAACATGTGTAGTATACCTGATTAAATCAAGCAGGCTAGGTGACTATTTGTCGCCACCCCGTTTCAAAGGGGATGCCAATAAATCATCATCATCATCATCATCATCATCATCATACCTTGCCTCAGCCAAAGCGCACGAATACGAAATCATCACCGCTTCTGCCTCGTTTTTGTGCCATCAGCTGTCGGAAATGCGACTGGGTTTTCGCTCACGCACTGTGCTCCATTCATGCCGCAAAATGTGGAGCGGTGGATTGAAGACGTGTGCAGTAGTTCGCTACAAAAATAGTGACTGGCATATTAAGGAATCGAATGAATATGTGTGACCAAGTTCAAGGACCATTGCTACATACGGACAGCCTCTGTTGCCGGCCCTTCTCAATGTACAACTTTCCTCGTGGATAAAAAAAATCACTTATCCGGCAGCGTTGTATCGCTAACCTCCAAAGAAAAGACTTCAACCCCAGGACGTCGGCAAGAGTGAGTACCGCTTGTTAAACAATGACAAAGGGAGTAACGCCGCTTCTTGGTATATAGTAAGTTTAGCGCACGTTATGTACACACATCTACCCTACTCGCACGCAAACTTACGCACACTCTATCACCAACGTATTAAGAATATGTGAATGGGCGCACACTTGAAGCAGCGCGCCAAATCATGGGTGACAGCGACTACACCAACAGCACACCAATGGCCTAAGGCGAATGTTTCCTGACCGTCCACAGCAGTGAGCGAGCTACTAGCGATATTACATATTTGCTACATGCTATTACAAAGTACAGAACAGCTACGTTCCAAGCCTTGCGTGCAGCAAGAACAAATCTATTGCAACTGAGCACACCGGCGAGCGATTAAGCAGAAAATGATCACATAGTGACCACACCGACGCACTCCACTGAGTCAGAAACGTGACAAGCCGCTGCTTCAAAGTATTTGCCAAATAAAGAATGAAAAGCAACACACACTGATCCTGATTCAATTCGTAAGCGGAAAGCTTGAATAGCTTGGAATACATTTCTAGCCTCGTTTTTAGAACAAGCACCATATACGCTGCTCGCGCCGTTTGGACAAAGGTTATTGAGCTCCGAAACCGCTTTTACAGGTCCTCTGAAGCTCTGGCCAAAGCTTCGTGCGGTCCACCCAGTCAGCGTCTACGATATCTCCCGGAACAGAGGTTTCCTGAGGCGCGCCGGGCGTCACGTACATCCATTGTAAACACGGAGGCAACGGAGGCAGCTGAGGCAAGCAATGGACGCGTCACCACGTGATCAAACATGGCAGCGCCCACGGGATCGCCGCGAAAAGGGTCAATACCGGACGCAAGTATGAAACGAGCGGTTGGGCGTGTCCGCATGACACCAGTTTCCTGCGCGCACGTCACGGAAGCGGGCCGCTCTCATTCGTCTCCTTCATCCGAGGCACGCGGCAAACCGCAAAAAATCGGTCCTCGAGCGATTCCTCCCCCTGCAAGAAAAACCGGTTTTGCGGCTGCTGTTGCAGCACGCGTCTTGCCGCCGGCGGCGGGCCACGCGCGTTTTGCTGCTAGTGTGTACGTGCCATAACTAGCGGCACGCCGTTTGCCATTCGCGGACCGCCGTTCGACGGCGGTTTTGATCGGAAACGGCGAGATTTCCTTGCCGTGGAGAGGATGAGACCGGGACCCATTTGAGCGCAGCCTCACCGCCACTGACCGCTCGACGGCGCCGATATCATCGCTAAGCCTTCTCCGGTTCACTTCAAAGCTAAAGCGAACGGCGCTTCGAAATGCATTTCCGACGCTCACAAGCGGCAATATTTTTTTACCGTTGTCGCTCTTACGAATAACTGTACACAAAGAAGAAAATACGCTTATATTAGCGCGCCGTCGGCTGCGATGCGAGCACAGCCGAGCCGGTCGTCTGCCGTCGGTAGCCTTGCACCGCAGCTGAGCTCCACAAGGATCGCAGCTCTTATTCGTGTTTAACGTTTGTCAGTGGATATCGTTTTTCATAAGATGCACAATTTACGCATCACTTTGTCTAGCGCAAATTATTTCGCTTGGAACAGAAGCTGCAGCCGATGTTTGCGTCGCCGGTGGCGGAGGCGCGCAGCTTCGCGGTCGTCAATTGGGCAGTCGGTCGTGCGGTGGGCTGAGCGCTGGCCGAACTGCCGTCTACTTTGGACACCTCTCGCGCGGCAGACGTTCTACGGCACTGGGGGCCGGTTCGTCGTCGGTGTATTTGCCGCTAGCTTGGAGGTGCCTGAAAGGAATACGGACACAGAATTTGGCGCGTGTTTTATTGCGTCGGAACAAAAGTTGAACTGTTGAAAATGGCAAATACAACAAGCTGCTTTGAAAAAAAGAACGAGAAACATCTTTCATTTTAGATTTTTTGTTGCACCTTGCCTCCAAGCGGGCGCCGGCAGAAGCTGAAATTTGACGTCATAACACCCACCCGCGCGCGCACGCGGCCAAGGTCGGCCACAGCCGTCGCACTGTTTCCGAGGCTGTCGGTCCCTTGCAGCGTTTGTTTAACCCCTTTCAGCAATCTTCGCATGTGGCCCGTCTGAAACTTAATCCCCGTCGGCATTCCACGCAGGTGGTGCGTCTTACATGTGCCTTCCCGCAGTCGTCGCTCGGTATTGACGCGTGCATCGCGGCGGAAGGGAATGCCCAGACACTGCTGTTATAACATCATCGTCGGGCGTGACACGCCGTCGCACACATTTCCCAAAAGACGAGAAGGTGTTTAAACTTTGGATATCTGCCTGTCAGCTATCACGCCCAGCCTGGAGACCTCTAAAAAATTACTTCATTTGCGAAAACCACTTCGTCGACGATGATTGTGACCAGCCCGGCTGTGCTGAAAAGCCTCGGCATGCCGCTCAAAAGGCAACGCCTAAAGCCTGACGCTGTGCCTTCAGCCTTCTGACAAAAAGGTAAGGCACTAATGATCAGCGGCGTGTTTGAAAAGAGGAGGCGAAAAGATGTCGGTACTGTTTTCACTCACTAGCAGCCTTCTTCTGAAGTTTCGCACGCCGACGGCATAAGCTACTAATCAGTCATCCACGCAGTGCTGAAGTACCCCGCAGCTGCGGGGTACTTCAGCTGCGGGCGTTCTTGCAAAAGCAAGTTTACTGAGGAAATGACAAATAATTCTTTCACAAGTGTCTGGTGCAGAGCGAAATCTTCGTGCTACGGTTCGCGAAAACCTGACCGCACTTCCACGGCCGCCTGCTCTTCTTCGTCGCTTGACGCGGAAGGCTCGTAACCGTAAGCGGTAATATTTCTTGCCAAGTTGGAATGGTCCTCGTCTTCAGACGTGTACTCATCGCTGGTAGAGGCACAAGAACTCGAATCCATGCTCGCAATGGCGGCGTCGGCGCGCTTCGAATGACCGCGGCCGGCCGGCTGGCTATCAGACGAGGGTGTCGTCACGCCACGCCTTCCAACACCCGCGGGTCGGGTGGCGTGGCGCGTGCTCCCAAAAACGCCGAAATTAAAGCCATCGGCTCAAAAATGAGCTAAGTGACCACTTCTTTTCGGTGTAATCGCACACTGAGGATTCTTTTTCAGCATTTTCGTAAAATTTTCAGATTTTGTGTCCGTACCCCTTTAAACGGAAGTGGACAGTGTTTTGAGAAGCGCGTTGGCGATGACGTATGTCACGTGGGATTTGGAGGAGCACTCGGCGAGGAGGAGAGACCAGCCGACGAACGGAGCGTAGCGAAGGAAAGAGCGAAACGAGCGAGGGCCGTGCTTCGATCATCAGACGCGTGTCACTCCGCGATTACGCGCGGCACCATTTCAAAAAATTCTCGCAGCTACGTGTTCGTTGCAGACTCTCGTGCACAGCTGCAACACCACAACTAAATTTCGACCTTTGGGTGGTTTAGAGGCCCTTTAAAGGACAACATAATTTGTAGCGTACATTTAAATACTAGGACCAACAACATTGCGACTACGAAACTAACGGACACTATGCTTATACTGTTGCAAAAGACTGCGCAAAACGAAGTCACGCACGTGCACACTCAAACACTAGTTTGACGTTCATGGCGTCACTTAGGAGTGAACGTTCTGATTTCTTTATATTTATGAAAAGGAACTTTTTTTAAATAGTTTGCAGTATCTTTGCAGATGACGCGGTGAGAAGTAAGTTAACATGTGAGCGCGTAACTTTCGTTTTTATTTCTTTCATTTCCCTTTGGCCTTCGTTTGTTTCACTGAACACGCGAGAGCTGCAGGTTTGGGAGACGACAGTTTGGCGAGGCTTCCATGGCAGGAATTTTATCGCATGCTTCTTGCAAGGCGAGTGTCGGGAGCAGCTGCTGAGACAGTGATTAGCTATCCTGTTGCGACCTGTTGCTGAATCCGAAACTCTTTCAACACGCTGTGATCTCAAAGTGCGTTCGTTGTTTGATCTCTAGTACCGCGACCGTTGGATAAAAAAATATATTTGCTTTCGAGACAGAGGATGCGGCACAGGAAATTCGAAGACCTCTCAAGTGTATGTTTACAGCCTGTGCGCGCTCGCATCCCACGGTTCCCACAGCGCGTCCGGTGCTCAAAGGTAGCGTCGTCGCCGGTCGGCGCCGGCCTTATCGCCACCATTCGCGCTGCCGCCGTGTCTACTTTTCGGGAATTCCAGATGCGCGGCGCAGTCACCTTGTTTGCCAGTGCATTTCGCATTCTTTTGCTCCCTAAAACGTGCGCATTCTGGATCGCACCTGTGGCTATGCCATGTGGTGTATGTTGAAACGACGATGGCATTTGTACGCCGGCGAACAAGTGAACTTGCGGGCGATCGTGAAGCTAGTTCAACGTCGCCGTTTCTACGTAGCGTAAATGGTTACGAATATGGGCTGGTCCCGGACATAGTGCACTCTAACGCGGCGCCTCAAGGCGCGAGCTGTCGCAAGAAGACGAGGAAAGAACATGGAGCGCGCGCGCCGAGCGTTTCTAAGAGCTGACTGGCTTTGAAACGAAAAACGTATATGGGTACGCTCGTAGGTTAGAGCACCGGGCTGCTGTGCTCGACGGCCAAAGTTCGATGCCACCGTCGGTCACGCATTACTTTCTTTTTATAAAAGCGAGCCGAAACCAGCACATACCTATCGCAAAGTGACAAGAATGAGGCAAGGAATGCTTCGCAATATAATTTTCAAATGTCGCCTTCATATGTGAGTCCTGATTACTATATGCTGTACTCAACTGCTACACAAAAACTACGAAAATCAACACAAATCAACCAATAAATTATTTATTGAGAAGCTCTGAATGGTAATATCATTGTGCAATTGTTGAGCGAACTGAATGACTTGAATTTTTGTTGAAAGTTCGTTGATTCAACAATTACCCAAAAATATAAAAACGGTAAATCAGCAGTCATTTTTGTACGGGATTTAAGCTTCGTTACCACGTACATTAACCTAGGAGAGTCTCGCGAGGGCTGCAGTCCGAATTTAATGTGCAGCTTCGGAGAATGCGGTCGCGGAAGAGCGTTCTCCCGACGGATCCGCCATGTATCCGCTGTATACATTCAGGGCGACAAACTGGATTGTTCGAGCGTGCGTCCGACGTAGCTTTAGGCACTTCGATTAGGTATTACCAGGCAGAAAAAAAAACAGAAGTGCGCATCTTCAAAAATTAAACATACTTCTTGAAAAGATAAAAAAATTAAATTATGGGGTTTTACGTGCCAAAACCAGTTTGGATTATGAGGCACGCCGTAGTGGGGGACTCCGGAAATGTGGACCACCTGGTGTTCTTTAACGTGCACCTAAATCTAAGTACACGGGTGTTTTCGAATTTCGCGCCCATCGAAATGGGGCCGCCGTGGCCGGGATTCGATCCCGCGACCTCGAACTCAGCAGCCCAACACAAGAGCCACTAAGCAACCACGGTGGGTGCTTCTTGAAAAGTAAACAAATCGAACGGTTTTCGTCAGATGAATATAAAGCTTAACATTACAAAAATAGGCGCACGCGTAAAACACAAGAAATACAAGCTTTGAGCTTGTATAAAGACCTGTAGGGATATGTGTCACTGCCCAGCTGCACCCCTCTGAGCGCTGCACCCGGGGCCATCCACCCCCCCCCCCCCCCCCGCCTCGTCCCCCTCAGTGACGCCACTGCTTGAACCCTGACTGGTTCAAAACCAAATTTATTCACCAATAGTGTGAACTTGAAATACACGTGCCTCTTTGTCCTTGCTTTTTTTCTTATTTTTTGTTTTTACCGCCAGCGTTATAGACGCGTGAGAAGCTTCATTTCCTGACGACTCTTAACTCCGTAATCCAGAACGTCTCTACACTCAACACTTGCCCTGGACTCAAGAAAGGGGATTGCATATAGCTCAGGAGGTACTGGTGGGCTGGTCGGTTGGATTGTGGCGCCAGCCGTCGAGAGTTTTCCCGGCGCTTCATTGTCATTCCAGGGTCGTTCTTGAGAAGCGTCTTCTTCAGCCGAAGGGCGGTGCTGTGTTCCCTGCGATGGAAGAAGAGCTTTGAGTCGGAGGATCGCTTGATAATGTGGGCGTCCGTATGGGTCGTCGTCGCGATCCAGATGCACACACCCGGGCACAAATGTAGCGCATTCCAGTACAATGTAAGGAAAAAAATTACACGCCGATGGGCAAACTACTGGTAAAGAGAAGATCAACAGAAAAAAAATCTAAATGCAGAAGCTCTCAGAATCTCACTATTGTCTAAATTGCATCTCTCTATAGCGATCTTAAAACGGTATTTAAACAAATTTTGTATCTTGTTTTTTTTTATTGCAAAGTGCGGCAAATTTCGTAATGACGGTGCACATGTTAAAATTCTTCGAACGCGCCTCAAATCCTAAAAGCCGCCCCACATGGAGCGATTTTCTTGCGAAAAACTGGCGAACGGCTGCGCGCGGCGTCCGCCCGGCGGCCGGCGGCTGTTCGCCGTCGATCAAGGCGGACTAGACATTTTCGCCGGCGGAAGCGGCGAATGGAGGCTGTCAGCGCGGACCAACCAGGGCGCGGTCGCGTCCGAGTTCCTGCCACCGCATTTGAATCAGCTAGCCAGCCAAAGAGCTTAGAGCGAACATGGCGACAAAAGGTACACGCGTCGCGTACAATGACCAATACCGTTCAGTAGCAGAATAATGGTTCAGTTCCAGATACAAAGCTACTTTTTCGCTGCATTTTACTGGGAATTGAATCACGCTGTTGCTAGCAACACTGAAATCGTGGCGGCGGCGGCGGCCGGCTGTTTTTCGCCGCACGTGGGTGCAGCAGAGTGGCGGCACGCTGGCATTGCGCCGCCCTGGTGCGGGCCGCGCGAAGTTCGCCGTGAAAGTTCGCTCCATGTGGGCCGTGCTTTAATCGCGTCCTCTTCAATGAGTCCAAAATAAAGAGAGCGCCAAAAGCGGCACGGCTTCCTTGCTTAAGGTGTGTTGACGAGCATGCTTTTCATAAAAATCGGCGGTAGCGGCCACGTAGTAGCACGAATCATTGACGCATGGCTCGGTCAGCCTATGGGTAATTGGTCAGGTGACGTAGGCTGTAAGCCACACGATGACCATTTCCACGAAAGCTGGACACAACACATCGGCCATTCATTTCTTCTTAATTCTGCACAAAGCATGTAAAGGCACGTGCGAGCTCACGGCATTCTTCAGCATGCCGTACTGTGGCAGAAATAGGTGAGCCCTAGGATGCATCCGGCCGGTAAGGTAAAATTGTGTCGATGGTGTGCGACGGGTGCCAACAGTATAGTAAGAAAAAGGGCGAAAAGTCAGTGGTGCTCTGTGTAGCGATGTTGTGCGCGTAGGTGACAAAGGGCAGAGTGGCGTCCCAGTTCGTGTGGTCGGAGGCGACGTACATGGAAAGCATGTCACCGAGCGTGCGTTTGAAGCGTTCTGTGAGGCCATTGGTTTGGGGGTGGTACGCCGTAGTTGTGCTATGAATAACGTGGCACTCTTTAAAAATGGCTTCAACCACTTCCGACAGGAAGACACGTCCGCGATCACTGAGCAATTCCTCGGGTGGACCATGCCGCAGGATGAATCGGCGAAGCAGGAATGAGGCAACATCGCGCACTGTAGCTGCTGGGAGAGCGGCGGTTTCGGCGTATCGTGTGAGGTGATCTACTGCCACAATGGCCCAGCGGTTACCAGCTGACGTTAAGGGAAGTGGCCCATACAAATCAATTCCAACGCGCCCGAACGGCCGGGTAGGGCAAGGTAGAGGCTGCAGACCAGCCGGCGAGAGCTGGGGTGAAGATTTACGGCGCTGGCAGTCGGGGCCGGAGCGAACGAACCGTTGAACGTACTTCTACATTCCTCGCCAGTAGTAGCGCTGTCGAAGGTGCTGGTAGGTTTTGAGAACTCCCGAGTGTGCGCACTGTGGATCGGCGTGAAAGGATGCGCATATTTCGGAGCGCAGACTGCGAGGAACTACTAAGAACCACTGGCGGCCGTCTACGGTATAACTTCGTCGGTGAAGCAGGTTGTCGCGAACCGCGAAATGACGAGCCTGAGGACGCAACGTACGAGTGGTTGACTGTGGTGATGGGTCAGCAAGCAAGTCTATAATCGAAGCAATCCACGGGTCCTTGCGCTGCTCGGAAGCGATAGTCTCAAGGTTTATTGAAGAAACAGTGAGCTGGGATAGTTAGCAGCAGGTATTGTCGTCAGGCAAGGGAGACCGTGATAGGGCGTCGGCGTCAGAATGTTGGCGTCCGTTGCGGTACAGCAGGCGGATATCGTAGTCCTGCAGGCGAAGTGCCCAGCGGGCAAGACGACCTGAAGGATCCTTCAACGATGACAGCCAACATAGTGCGTGGTGGTCCGTGACGACATCAAATGGGCGGCCATACAAATAAGGCCGAAACTTAGTAAGAGCCCAGATGATCGCCAGACATTCTTTTTTCGTGACAGTGTAATTGGTCTCGGGTTTCGTAAGGGTGCGACTGGCATAGGCCACGACATATGCAGGAAAGCCAGGTTTGCCCTGCGCAAGGACAGCGCCGAGGCCAACACCGCTGGAATCTGTGTGTACCGCTCATTCTCTCCCTATTTTTCTCTTTCTATCTCCGCTTTCTCTTACCCCTAGTGCAGGGTAGCAAACCGGATGCTCTTCTGGTTGGCCTCCCTGCCTTTCCTCTCCTTGCTCTCTCTCTCTCTGTAGGGGCCGTCGGGTCGTAGTGACGCAAAATTGGGGGAGTCGTAAGCAAACGACGGAGATGTGCGAACGCTTCCTCGCACTCTGACGACCACGAATGAAGGGGTCCGTTGCTTCCAAGGAGCTTCGTCAGAGGTGATATGATGGCGGCGAAATTGCGAATGAAGCGTCGGAAGTAGCAACACAAACCTACGAAACTTCGCAGTTCTTTGATGGACGTAGGTTTAGGGAATTCGGCGACGGCACGAAGCTTGGCTGGATCGAGGAGAATTCCATCCTTGGAAACTACGTAACGCAGTATCGTCAGCTGCCGCGCTGCAAATCGGCACTTCTTTAAATTTAGTTGTAGGCCGGCGTTTCGCAAGCACGTCAAGACACGCCGGAGGCGTTGAAGATGCGTGGAGAAGTCCGGAGCAAAAACAACGACGTCATCAAGGTAGCACAAGCACGTGTGCCATTTCAAGCCGCGCAGAACGGTATCCATTATGTGCTCAAAAGTTGCTAGGCGCATTGCAAAGTCCAAACGGCATGACGTTAAATTCGTATAAGCCGTCGGGCGTGACAAAGGCTGTCTTCGGTCGATCGTCATCTGCCATAGGTACTTGCCAATACCCTGAGCGCAGATCGAGAGATGAAAAAAATTCTGCTCCTTGTAGGCTGTCAATAGCGTCGTCGATTCGCGGAAGCGGGTAAACGTCCTTACGAGTTATCTTGTTGAGGTGCCGATAGTCCACACAGAACCGTACAGAACCGTCTTTCTTCGTAACAAGGACGACGGGAGATGCCCATGTATTGTGGGAAGGTCGGATCACATCGCGGCGGAGCATATCGGTCACTTGTTCATTAATCACGCGACGTTCAGTAGCCGATACACGATATGGGCGTTGCCGCAATGGCGATTGGGAGCCAGTATCGATGTGGTGCGTAACAGTTGACGTCCGGCCCAGGGTAGGTTTCCCGATGTCGAAAGAAGCACGAAATTCTTGTAAGATGCACAGTAGCTGCCATCGCTGGCCCGGTGCAAGGTCATCGGCAATAGAAGACTCGAACACATCAATATGCAATGGGCCAGACGTAGAAATCGAGCCGAGCGTACTGTAACGGGCACTGTATGGGTCTTCGGGAACGTCCGTAATTTGTACGTCTGCAATAGCTTCGACACTGCCCAGACATTCTCCTTGGAGTAGCAACACAGGGTACGGGTTACAAATAAATATAACAGTAGAGCCCTGTGTGATGTTGACCGTCGCAAAAGGTAGCAGTAGACCTTTTCGAGTGAAAAAGCGGCCAGACGGAGAAAGTAGTGCGACGGCGTCGGAGAGGCTGCTGCAGTACATAGAGACAACCACTGACGAGTTGGTAGGAACGGTGGTGTCGTGTCTGATGAGTAGTTTGTTCGGAAGTGAAGCATTGTCGGCGAGCGTCAAATCTGAGAGTGGCGACAGTTCAAGTTCGGCCCGTGAGCAATGAATGACGGCATTGTGGCGGGAGAGAAAATCCCAGCCGAGGATAACGTCATGGGAGCACGAAGAAATTACAATGAATTCGATGGCGTATACAACGTCCTCAGTCGTATACGACCGCAGTCGTGGCCCAGTGGTAAAGTGCCCGCCTCGACTGCGGGAGGTCGCGGGTTCGATTCTCGTTGCCGCCGGGCACCCACCGGTTCGCCGCAATGGGTACAAGCGTCCCCCGGCCTGGCACTTGGCTTTCTCAGGGGGTTGATGATAAGCTTGGGAAAGGAGCCCGCGCCCTGAAGGCCCGTCGAAAGACTCGCGAGCCAAAACGTTGACTACTCCGGGGGTGAGTGGAGAAAGGGTCGAGTGCGGACCCCCTAGCGTCTCTCTTTGCAACAATACATACATATATGGATAAATACATACATACATTTAAAGGGGAAACTGAGACATCCACCCAAATGTAGCAATTTGCTACAATGGTAACCCAACCGGGTTCCTCGAAAGAAAGCCTCGCAGTTGAAGAAAAATTCGTCCTGGTCCGGGACTCGAACCCGGGACCACCGCCTTTCCGGGGCAGCCGCTCTACCATCTGAGCGGCAGCTCACGAGGATAATAAAAGAATAAACGCGAAAACATGGATGGAACAATCTAGTTTCCCTTTAATTACTTAATTCCACCTAGCGGATTTCCGCTGAACTATTACGTCATGCATGCATGCACGCATACATACATACATAGCTTGGTCCCTCCCGATTTCCTTCGTGTCCTTGTGTTATATGTGCACAAACCAAATAATAATGATACATAGATACATACATAAATACAATACCAGACTTGTGTGTACACGTTATAGAAACGTCACTTTCCTCCCTACTTTTATCACCATTACACAAATACAGTAAATAGAGCGAGCTGCCCTGGCTCGTTGAATGCGTCCACTTCAGCCGATTACACGTTGTCTGCCTTCACTCAGGATTTTTTTTAACCTTCCGTAATTCTCCCTGCTTTCTTATGATTACATCTGCAGCGATGCTGAAAACTCGCTTGATGTGGGCGCTGGCAAAAAGGGCTGTGTTGTGACGTACTAACATTTTGCTCTCAAGGTTGTGCATGGTTACTCAATGCCGCGGTGCTAGGGCTTGGGTCCTTTGTGATACGCAGCACTTTATTGTGGCTGCGATTAGGGGAAAGGCGCTCACGGAAAGGCCAGTGAAAAGCTGAGAGATCGTCCACAGGTGATTCATTGGCATCAACTTCGACGTGGCCATCGCTATCGAGGTATAAAAGCGCCATTTCAATGTGTAAGCCAATATCTGGTGAAAATCCACCTGGTTCCCTTCAGTCGCAGCTGCGCTGATTGAACCACTAGGAGTCCTGCAATATATTTTTACAATATAAAAACGAATTTTAAGTTAGAGCTCATTGTGTTTCATTGCCATCTTTAACACACTGCTTAACGTGGCCGTTGAGCGAAGCCAAGGCTTGCTGGAACATGGCAACCTATTAGCCCCGAGAACGAACAAAAGCGGCGCTGCGAGCGCCGATCGCATGACGGCATGGCAAGGATTTGAGACTGTCGTCTTCTACAGTTCGGGCAGCGTCCGAGCGCCTTCTGCAACGTTTCCGTTTGTTCGCTCTCGTTCCCTATGCTGGTGCACTTATGACAGTCCTCTCAAATATACTTTGACGATGTCTTCGTTCGTCAAACTTTATTAGAAAAGCTTATTTTCTAGACAACAATATATTTCCCTAAGGCAACGTTACAGTGCCGGCCAACGGAGGTCAGTCCAGACAGGTGTGGGTTTTTCATGCGCAGTGACTCTGCAGCGGCAGCTCACGAGGATAATAAAAGCATAAACGCGAAAACATAGGATAGAACAATCTAGTTAAGCGATCATACTTGCCGTGGTTCAACAATCACGTAACAAACGCTGGCTATATATGACTTCTACAACATTTACCTTGATTTTAACACGCTAAATCTTGTTTGCTCACGACGACCTGTACATTGGCAAAATAACGACTTTCCGCATTTATTCACAGAAACGTTCGGCAGTAGCACGAGGTCTAAACAACACATCAGTATAGATTATGCCAGTACCGTTTGCTTTTTGAACTGCTTGTCAAAATTAAGCCGTTCTTAACCAGTTAACTTTAAGCGGCTGTAACTTTAAGTAAAGCTAATTGAGACGTTAGGCTGTTTACCGCAGACAAAAAGGCATATGTACGAATATTTATATTCTTTTCAGTGCTACATGCTCTACTCAGTTCAATAATTTAGCCTGCGTGTTGCTTGGGAAACCGTTGTGACCGATTTGCTTGGCAAAACTGACACAGCTCCTCGGCGCAAATTTTGGGCGAAAAATGCATTTTAGACCAAATGGCTGCAGCCAGCAAAAAGCCGAAGCTTCATTCTTTAGTGGTATGGGACAGAAGATATCAGCATTCCCCGAAGGAGGTCAAAAATCCAGTGAATTCATATGAGGCTTGCGTATAGTGCCTTCTTTATGAGGCGGGTATACGAGGGGGTCTTTCATGGGATGACGCAGCGAATAGTTCTCAGCTCGTATAATTAAACACAATTGTGGTTCGAGACATCCTCATGAAGACGGTAGTTGCGTGACGATGTTGCATGACGATGCTGCCTCTTCCAAAGCTGCACTCTGGTGCCTGGAGTAAGTTATAGGCATTCGAATTGGCACTGTAAAGGACTCCTTCATTGTTTAAATTCGAAGTTGTAGTGAACGGAAGGCTTTCGCGAACAATGCGCGCCTCGTCATTGCGTCATAATGATTGTCGGCTGCTTCCATTGCAGGAGGTGTCTACCCTATTGTCGATAAAGACTGCTTGAGGTCACTATGAAAAATTGCATGGCATGTAATGGTTTGGCTCTTGATCTTAACAACGAACCTTTTCTTTCGGGTGATTGCCTAACAGACACGAAGCGCAGTCGTGTTAACAGCCATGTAGGATGCTTTTTCTGGGTGGCTATTTCAGAAAAAGGTGAAAGTAGTAGCAAATGTTTTTTCTTAACACATGCGCACCTAACTCTTGTTTTTACGCATTACTGCAGTACCCATACTTGAGTAGAACAACTCAACAGAGCAATAAGAAGCTTGATGAAAATTTCGCAGGAAGTATCCTATTCTAACATACTGATTTATATATAAAGTTGACTCCAAATACCAATATTGCTGTTCCGTGTGAAACGAAATGTCCTTCATAACTAAGTACTAAAGGAATGTTAAGTTTGAAGCGAAGCATCATGCAATTAAATATTTCCATACTGAATTTGCAGACATTGTTTTTACGCAATATTTATGAACATACACGGCGCACCTCTGCGTTTCAAAAACATTAACCCTTGCAACTCTATATAGCCTCGATATCCAAGCAGCAAGTTTTCACGATTCACGCAGATTCAGCAGAATGCAGTCAAAACATCATTCAGGAAGTACGGCCATAGAGTAACATACAAAGATAAGAGCGGACACTTCCATAGGCCCCTGCGGCCGATTTTAAAACCCCTTGATGTTAGAAAGTAGCGACACGCTTTGATCTACGCCGCAACACCCTCGCCGGCGCGGTCAACCTTCTCTTTTTCTCCCCCTCTTTCGCGGAGGCAGCGCATTCGCCACGCTGAATGGATGCGGCGCTCGAGACTACCCCGTCAGGTGACCCTGAGTCACGAAAACGGAGCGAAACTTGCTTTCGCGCGCCTTTAGTTTCTCCCGCTCGCCATGAGCAGTCCAAGTGGTGGTCGCCCTGCCGCTCCGAACGTGTGTTTCCCAAGTTTTCCCATCCTTTCGTAGGAATTCGTTCTCCGTGAAAATGCCTTGCTGCTGCTCGTTTCAATGCAGCATCAAGCCAGAGAAAGGGCAAGCCTTATTTTATATCCCCCGAGGGGAACGGAATGTCGTGCGTCGGAAGCAGTGGCTCCATAACAACGGGAGAAGGGATTTCGCCCCTTCTAAGCACGCCGTTCTTTGCGAGGTGAATGTTGCAGCTTTCCTGATATTTGTGGATGAAGTTGCATGGAGATTTTAATGCTCTTCGCATAGCCGGACTCTTCGTTCAGTTTAATACAGAGCACCGATAACTGTGCATATATATTTTTTAAAGTGAGTCGGCTGAAATTTTTCGTTGACTCTTCGAGCCGTGACAACGCTTTTTGTGTTTTCGCGCATGCGTCAGTTTTCAAATGTATGTAATTTGTGAGTTAATGCCTGTAACTCATATTTTGTAGTTGTGTACGTGTGTGTGTGTTTGTGTATGTGCGTGCGTGTGTGCGTGTATGTGTGTGCATGTATGTGTGTGCGTGTGTGTGTGTGTGCGTGTGATCCTTGGGCCTGATACTTGTGAAGCCAAGGAACTATTTTACTCTTATTGCGTGCTTGTATCTTTGCAAAGTTTCAATACTGCGAGCATTTTTTTTCTTTATGTGCTTTATGTTGCGAAGGCATGAACCACAATATATAGGTAGATAAGTGGTATTATGTATTATTCGCGCATGCTCATTAAGTACAAGCCACGCGCTTCTGATAATCTCCCTCAATTCTAATAAACTTGACATCTTGAAGTCTGTAAGTTTATTATCAAGTGCCAGTCTTAGCAGTTTCCGTGTAAGCAATCAGCCTTTTTTTTGAGAGAGAGACTTAGGTTACTCCCAGAGGTGATGGAATGTAATTTCTCGTCGTTTCATAGTGACGGAATACAGGCGCGTGTGTAAAGTTCTATGTTGGCTGTTTCGCAAACACAGCACGTATTTCGCACAGTGGCATTGGTACAAAGGCTTTTGGCTCACTCATTTTGGCGAATTCACTTTAAGTAAACTATCACATTTCTTCTTGGTTACCTTCTCTGAGCCTTTTAAGAGCGAAGATCGTGAACCGAATTCTCGTTTGTACTCTACGCTGCTTATATTGTATGCACCCAACACACCTCGGCGTTACGGACAACCCAAGTGGCGACGTAGAGGTAAACAGCTCAGCCACTGCTTGGTACTCATTTTTTCGGAGCGCTTCCGCTTCTATTTATCGAAGCGTCCTTAAAAAATGGAGTGACGTTCTATCGGAAACGTACTTTCGTCATGACAGTTTCACAAGGGATAAATTCCCATACAACGCTTCAAAGGGCCGAATAAACAAGCGCGCGCATTGATTCTAATGCGGCTGCAGCGAGCTACTGGAGGGTTCAGCGCCGCGCCGGCCTCGGTGAGGGGGAGAAATCCGAGGAGAATTGAGGAGGAAAGCGCGCGGGGGGGGAGAGGGTCGCTACTTTCTAACATCAAGGGGTTTTAGCCGATTTTAGGGTGCCTCGATGCCAGCGCCGCCGTTCAGGGTGGTGTCATCCTTTGACCGCACCCGCGCCGCCGCTTTCTCGCTGCGACGCCATCTTGAGTCACAGCGAGAGGTTGCGAGTGCTTGGTGCCGGTGCTTAGTTCGAGACATAGTGCGCGCGGATGCTTCGCTGACGCTTCTACTTGCTGGACAGTGTTCAGCCGCATGAATGACAAGCTTGTCAAGTGCATCGACGAATATATTTGTAGCGTGGTGCTCGTAAGCCGATGGTCATTCGTGCTCATTCCCGATCGTAGTGGGTACTGTGCCGGTCTGTAAATGCCATGTGCACGGCATGCCCAGGTGTAGTAGAGTTAAGGGGCATCATAGGACCAAAATGTTTCGGCGCTTTCTGGCATGGTGTCCGTTGTAGCCTGTGCATTTCTTCGAAACGTGTGAAGCGAGGTAATAGAGCAATACTTCTGCGAAAATTCATTTTTAAGCACTGTAATGGGTTCTCTAGCTCTATTTACAAGGCAACTTTTCATATCAATAATCACTTTTGTTGTTTTACTTGTACTTAGAAACACTTTGAAGAGGACCAGTACGAGGGAAATCGACAGGATGGGCGCCGTCTGTTAAAGTCAACAGCCTTACATCATCATGGACTATATTTTCGAAGTGAAATACATTGCTAATCTGTATTTGACTGTCTTAGTTTCATTTACTGTCTTTGTACGCGATATGTATGCAGTGTTGTTTATTTTTTCAATGTAGTTATCAGTGTTCTAATGGTTATTTATAAAATGTTCTGTACTCCCCATCGATGTGTTTGGCTGAGGCGACGTATTCGATGGTAGCTGATGTATTCTGGCTGGATATCTTGATTAATATTACCCGCGGTTGCGTTTTCTTGTTTGCATTCTTGTTTTCGATTTATATTGTGTGTAATAAGGTTGATGTACTCACTTGAACCCCCCCTCCCCCATGTAATGAATAAACTAAAAAATAAACTCTCACTATCCCGAATTGCGTGTCGAGCCTACCTTGCGAATTTTTTTTATCTCGTCTGTCAACATAACCTTCAGGCGCCACACAGTACATATAATTTTTCATGTACATATCTCGTTCTTGATTGATTGTACTACACATTATAAGTAAATTTATTTTGTTCATCGTTTGGTTTCTTGTGTGTACTACGTAAGATTGACACAGACAAGTTACGTTACATGTTTATCTACAGCACTAACTAAACCTTATTTTCACATCGCAGTTAATTTTACACCAGCTTAATCCTGTCAGCACACAGTTTTGTGGGCAAAAAAAAGCAAAATTGCGCGTAGATATTGTCAAATAATTGCAACGAACGCGAAGAGCACGCGCAACGCAAGGGAAACTAACCGCCGTGGCCGAGTGGCTGGCTACGGTAAAGGAGGCGTGACGTGTAAGCCAAAATACAACAGCGAAAAAGAAAAACTTCCACACACAGGGGGTCGCAAACCTTATACACCAAGCATCGAAGCGCAAAAAAATAGTGCGGATTTCAAACATACACACGGCATATTAATGTAAATTGAAGTAGGCAACTTGGGGCATGTTCCCGGCGCCATACTTTACGTCTTGGACCTTCGACGAGTTAACGGCTATTGGTTATAAAGATGTGCAGATGCGATACCGATAAAAAATCCTCATCAAGGCAAAGCACTTGGAAGTGCGCCGCGAGTAACACTATTTATGAACGCAAGCGTAGCTGAGTCTCAGCTCGTGTGACTCAATATGGCGGCGCCGGCGTGGTTGTCTCCCCCCTGGACGGCGGCGCTGGGCATCGAGGCACCCTAGCCGATTTTGGTTCGCAGCGCACCTAGCGGGTGTGTGGAATCTACGCAGACTCAGAGATTGGGACCGCAGGAAAATGGATCTCGAAGGCTATCTTCTGGCGATTAGAAAATGTACACGGCCTCCAAGATAGCTCCCGTGCGAGTGCTCGTCCCGGAGGCTATATTATGGCTATATTTTGATTTTTTTAACGCGTTGCTTGCATGCATCGAGTAGCTTCGTGTAAGCTGTACCGTCTGAGCAGCAAGCACACGATGCCACTGTGTGTTTATGCAGGCACTTTAAATAAACATGACAAGTGTTGGAAGAGACGAAACTTTATTTTTCAGTCATTCTCAGTAAGCACATGTACACTTTCTTTTTTTGTAACGTTCGATGAACGCAAGCACAAAAAGATGGGTAGACTGAACAATGAGAGACATGCCAATACAGCTGCCACATGTTGAGAATAAATTTCAAAGAAGGAATAAACAGGCGATATTATGAAAAACCCCACAGAAAAGTAAAACGGCAGAAGATGGCATTAGCATTAAAGAGGAAAACAACGCTCGTGCTTTGAAGCCTAAGCTTTCTTATTAAGTGGTAGTTTCGGGCTGCATAGCAAACAAGGAATGAAGGCTGCTCACTGCAGTTGTCAGCCAACCACGCTCTCTCCCTGTCCTGCCGTTGTTACTGCACCTCGCAACACAGCAGTAATTCCCGTAGTACCTGACTATGGTCGGCATGACCTGAAAAAAAAAAGTATCGGTTATGTCTTCTCTCCCGCCTTCGCACAAATTTTCACCTACGCACTTCAGATCGCCCTTTCGCGAAAAGCGTCACGTGCAATTGTCGCAGCTAAAAAAAAGAAAGCAACCTTCGGTGCCATGCATGCGCTACTGAGGCAGGAGTGTTTATTCAGAATACGTCGTAGCCACAGCTTACAAACTTTCTTCTCAATTCGCAAGTTCTCTCTAATTGCGCTCGCAACAAAGGCTTCAAGCAATCTGCGCACGCCACGAATAACGATCCTAAGCATAACTGCATTCTTTCACAGAAGTGCAACACACGTGCATTAAATTCAGACTACGTATACCGGCGTGTGCCGACTCACTTTCTCGCGCCCAGAAACGATTTTCTCGCAAACGTGCTGCGCAGCATTCCAACTTGCTGTTTCTTACACAATGTCAAGCAATCCACGAACATCATGCGCGAAGTGAAGAACACAAAAAGCTATCTGCGCCGAACAGCACAATGCGACAAATGTTAACTTACGGCTGAAGTGACAAATACATAAGCAATTTGCAAAGTAATGAAGGGAAAAAAGAACGTAATGAAGGCCTTCTTACCAAGCAGCAGCCAAGCAGACAGACACGTTCTGGCAGGCGAACCCAGCAAAGACCACGCAGACGTTATCGCGCATCTTTTGTAGCGTCGCCTTGCCTGATCACACCATGGCCGATATTTTGTAGCGATGCGTTATTCTTTATACTAGTCTTATCATCCACCGCTCATGGCCGGCTGATCCCGTTGATAACGTCTACGTCTACAGCCACATACACAAGTAGACGTATAGTGCACTATAGAAAATTTACAACAATAGATAAGTAGTACGCGCGTTCCCTTGGAGACAGGGAGTGTTGTATTGCCCTTTAGCGGGCGGCATGAAGCTGCGTAGCTCGGCCGCTTTTAGGCTCGAGTGGCCACTCTTGTAATCCGTATGTTACTCTATGGTACGGCTGGCACGCCCCATACACCGAGCATGCACGAAGTGAACGAGCGCGCGCGGCAGCCGAGTGAGCCGGAGCGAGCGGCATCCTGGCCGTGACGTCACTCGGGTGAGGGCGCCACTCCAACTTCTCGTCGCTAATAGCAACACGGCGCCGCCGCGACGAAACACGCTGCAACGTGCGGCAACTCATCGTGCGTATATTTTGTGCGCTGCGCGCGCCCTGTTCCTCCGACGGGCGCGGCGCGTGCGGACGCTCGGACGCGTTCATCTGGTTGGGGCTTTTGTTGGTTTACTATCGTTAGGTGGCTGCAGTCTTGCGGCGTTGGGAGAAGCACGTCGATGCAAGATGATAACGACCACGACAGCAAAGACGACGACCGTGACAGAGTCAAAAGGTGTGGCATGCACTCACCAACAGTGAGGGATCGGTCAAAAATAATGCAGCATGGGGAAAGTAGCTTGAAAATATCTTTAAATTATTTCGAGAAAACCTTCTCGGGGGCTGCAGATGAAAGGGCTACGGTAGCCGGTCAATCACGAAGAGCGCTTGCGGAAAGAAAAAATAGCTTTGTTAATTCAGCTCCAGGTCCTTACTGGCTTTCGCACTGTTATCTATCATGGGTCCTTGTTCATCTCTAATGGGCAAAGCAAGGAAGGCAGAGTTTTAATGGATTTCCCGCTTGTGGCACTTGTGATATATCCCGAAGTAGGCAGTTTCCGCACTAATTACGTACAGTGACGTTTTCTACATTCTACTTCCCGCAGCCACGTTGCATGAATTTCACACAAGCGTGTCTCACTAACGCGGTTCATCGTCTTTAAACCGCGTGCCCCTCGTCTAAAATGAAAACTACTGCGCCTCCTGATGGTCTTAGGTGTTCGACATCTCTTCTTGCGCACTTTACATGAAACTCATTTACAGGCGCGATCATTACACACATCGCCATAACTACCTCTGCTAATACCACCTCAAATCTATCGTGGCATCTGAGGGTTATTCGGCAATTGCATGTTTCACACTGATGTCCCACTATTATGTGCCCCAAGGTGCCAAGTTATACTGAACATTTATGTTCAGTATAGAACATACACCCTAGCTGCATACGTATGTATTGGTGTCCTTTAACAGGACTATCTACGTGCATAGCACGAATTATGGCAAAGTTCTCTATGTGTTTGCATTCCTGTAACTTTGGCAATAAAGGTGTTTGCATTTTCCCTCAGGCGCTGTGCAGAGAACACGTTTGGTATTACGGCGGCCAGATGGCCAATTTCGCTACATCCTTGCGATCGAAGAATGTGGACTTCATTAATGTATGCAAATTAAAACATTTTAACGAGTTCAAATATTTGGGTGCCCCTATCACGACTAAATTTACATGACACAAACATATCGATGTAAGTAATAGGTGGGAAAGCACTACAAAAGAGGATATTTAAAGTGCGCCTTGAAAGGATACAACTCAAGAATGCGAGTTAACGGCGTATAAGGCTCCAGTTTGACGCGTTATAGAATATGCATCCACGGTACGGTCTCCCACCGCTAGTGCGACATTGCTAAGCTTGAATCCATCAAAAAATAATAATAAAAATTTCATTTTACCGGGTGTTTCAGCGAACGCTTGAAATATTGTTAAGGTTGCCTGTGGCAGATGGCACAATTCTAGTCCGTGAGCTGGTCAACTTTGTTAGATAGGGACAATAAAATAGCATCGCTCAGGTTCTTCGACAGCAACCACATTACAATTATGGTGCGCGCCATCCATGCTTATATCGGAACCGTCAAAGAGGTTGGTAATCCCACCCTCGCGCGTGGAGCTTTTGTATGGCCCTGCGTAGCGGTGCCCAAAATACCTCCGGAAGCTGGCACGGTCCGAGGTCGTTGACCCCCGTCACAGGAAAAGCTGCCTTTCTACTCTGGAATGTTGAACCAGCCGTGGAGTGCCCCTATTGGCCGAACATGCCGCCACTTGTACAGGCCCTACGATTGGAGGAAGATGACGACACCTGAATGGACTCAACGACAAGTTGAAAATGACGTGACCCCGACCTACTGAAGGGGTTATAAGCGAGAGAAAGATCTAGAAGAGAGAGACGTTCTTATTTCCGCGGGCCGCCGCGTCCGATTTGCTGCCAGCCATAACGATGACTCTTTTATTGTTATTTTGCTTATTCTACTCCTGTACATAATGCAAATAAACCTTCATTTGTCCAAGTCCCTCTCAACTTCGTCCAACTCCCGCGCACAACGGCCACATAAAATAACTCGACGAGGCGGACATTACTTGCACAAAAAAAACGTAATCGCCTAATTAACAAAAATGAACTAATGAAGTTTTTAGCTAATTACCTTATGGCCCATATTGCAATTTGCAAATTCTAGCGATGATTCACTTGGCACGAATTGTCAGGATGACACCAGTTTCGAGATAAAAATTTCCGAAATTTGCGGAGAAATGAATTGGCGTTCCAGTTACTTTTGTGCTTCAATGCACAAAACGACGTTTTCTTAAGAAAGTAACTGGAAAGCCAATGCATTCCTCCGCAAAGTTCAACTGGCTAATCGAATCATACAATCCGTCTATTATCTGCGTGACAGAAACTTGGTTAAATGGGTCAATTTCAGATCAAGAAATATTTGCCCGCTGGTTACTGCGTCTTAAGAAGAGTTGACGTCGTGGGGGTGGAGTAGCAATATTCAATGAAAACAATTAAATTAGTGGACGCAAGCCGCACCCAAGCGTGGGGGGCGCGTGGCCTTGGCGAAACTGCGTCGTGACGAAAAGTGGCCGACGCCGCAAAAAATGCTCGGATTGACATCACATTTCTCAGGGAGGTTCCTGTAAACAAAGTAAATTAGTTGCTTTGAAAAGATAGTTTGGTACGTTTCGGTCTGGGTGGGAATCGAACCCGGGCCTCCGGGGTGCGCGACGATCAAGCACGCTTCCCTCAAGCCTCAGCTGCTCCACGGTTCTGGCCTTCTAAAGGTGGGCGCACTGGGCCCACCTTTGGTCTGGAGGAGATCCTGACAGTGACGAGTCAAGAGGTAGTCAAAGAATAATGCGTTTACTTCTTAACGAGGACGAAGCATGATGACGAAAAGGCACTGAATGCCAGAGGCGCCGGCCTTTTATATCCACCGGAGGCGGTTGCAGCTCTGCATGTCCGGGCGCGAGAGGGGTGCCACCAAGGGAGAGAGCAGTAGTAGAAAACGTTTATTCACACAGAGAAAATAAATACGGAGGAAAATGTGCATTGAGTGGAGTCTTCATTTGAACACCCCAGTGGCCTTGGCTGCCGCTCTCGCCTGCATTACCGGTCCGCGCTGGGTCGTTAGGTCGGGGCTGGACAGAGTGGCCTTCCACTGCTCCTCCGGTTGCTGTATTTGTATGTCTGGGGTTTTGGGGCCCGTACACCCCCGCGTGACGTGGTAGGCGGTGGGCCGTTCGTTGCACCATGGGCATGCGTCTTTGTAATGTTCTTGTAGCGCCCACCGACGCTGCTATGCGGGGACGCTAAGGTCGGCGTTCTCGGCCGGCGCTTTGGGGCCGGCCGCGAATGGCGAGGAGAATAAAGTTGGGCAGCGCGTGCTAGAGGCGCCAGCACGGCACGCGCTAGTCCGTTCTAAAAGTCTGCTGAGCTGGTCCTCTTGGTCGTGCGCTCCGCGGCGACCCCTCGGTTTCTTACATTGGTGACTTCGGACGTGATCCTCAGGGTATCAACAAGGACCGATTCAGCATCGCCTGCTACCGAGCCCTGCCCGCGGCCATGGACCAGCTGGAAGAAGAGTGGCGCCCACCAACGCTCGACGACCCTTGGCGTTTGCAACTGTGGCCCTACCGTCCGCACAGCCCTATCGTGTGGTTCGCGCAGGTAGACGCACAGCTATACGTAAATGGCGTGTCGTCACAGCTCTGGCGGTACCTACTCCTCAAGCGAGAAATTCCCACCGACGTCTTTTCTCGTCTTGACCTTCTGTCATCAGACCAGAACATGTACGAGGGCCTCAAGACCGCCTTCTTTCAACACTTTGGCGTACCAGTTCCCGATCACTTACGCAGCACGACACAGTTTCCTTCAACGGCTGACGCTTCTGAAGGAATGGCTCAAACTACGTCGTCCTCTTCACCATCGGAGCCGGGTGAACGCTGCGCCACTGCTCGCGAATCTTGCGCAGCACCTACACCGCAGGAGCCACTGTGCGGAGACAACAAGACAACTGCGCCTCCCGCGTCTCGTTCGTTCCCCGACGGAGAACAACCTCCCGCCACACTGCCCGCACCATCAACTACACAACTGGTGAGCCCGCTAGTCCTCAGCAACGACCACCTTGCATCCACGCCAGATCATACCAAAGAGTCGGCATGCACTCCACCCCCACCCGAGTTACATGGCGTCCCCAGTCCAAGCTGTGGAGATGACTCAGCAGCGAGCCGTGCCTTGACGGCTGACGAGACGCATATTAGTGCGCCTGTTCCGCACGAGATCCTGCGGCAACACTGCGGTGAGACTGTTCCTCCAGCTATCACGTGCACTGAACTTCCTAGCTACGCCAGTGTCTTTCTCGTGGAGCCCTTGTCGCATGTCTCCTCTCGCAGCGCACGTTCAGTGTCTCGGCTTCAACGCCCCAACCACACTGCCTTGACGTTTGGCCACAAGGAAGCCTCCCCGGCTTGCGGTGCTCGGCGTCAGAGAACTCGCACCCAGCGCGGCCGGCAGCCTCGTTGCTTCGCCGATTTTCGTCGCTGCGTCTACCCGATTTTACGCAGGTGCCAGACCGGACGCTGCTACCGCGCACTTCGAAAGCACCCGCCCTCAACACCGAACCTATGTTCATGGGTCCGACTGACATTCACACGTTGGCACCACGCTAACTTCGATAGAGCAAACCGGGTCCCGTCGTTGCGGGCTTGTCACCACGGTCCCAGCATCAGCGGGGGCCGGATTCGATGTTGCTGCCGGCGCCGACGCACCCCACCACCGTCTTCACCGCTTGACCAGCCCAAACTTGGACGATGTCATCGTGGCTGCCGCGTTCCCCGCACCGTTCTGCGATCGACCGTCCATGCTCACCGACCATACAACATCTGCATCTGCAGCTTAGAGCGCCAATGGCGTCGCCCCTGCGCCCTCCTAGATGCAGGGATCATCGGGGCCACGTTCCTCAAGCTGCCGCCACCAAATCCTCGTCCGCTGCTGCACTCGCAGGCCAGACCACCCCAGTGAATCGCGCACATTTCGCCGTTCCGTCTGGGCGGGGGGCCCTGTAGCGCCCACCGACGCTGCTATGCGGGGACGCTAAGGTCGGCGTTCTCGGCCGGCGCTTTGGGGCCGGCCGCGGATGGCGAGGAGAATAAAGTTGGGCAGCGCGTGCTAGAGGCGCCAGCACGGCACGCGCTAGTCCGTTCTAAAAGTCTGCTGAGCTGGTCCTCTTGGTCGTGCGCTCCGCGGCGACCCCTCGGTTTCTTACATTCTGATTAGATAATGCTGTATTTGTGTAAGTTGGGGAAAGTGTTGGTCTGAGCTATCTCCAGTCCCGCGCTTCCTGTGCGTACAGCCCCTTGTGTGGTGGGGGTAAAGCTAACGTTGTTTGTGCAGGTGTTGAAGTCGTGCACTGTAAGCCGCGGGTACGGGGAGGGTGGTAGTGGGATTGAGGATTGTGGCCGCTCGGTTTGTGTGACCTCAAGCTGTAGCCTGTCCGCGGCCTGGTTACCCTCCAGCCCCGAGTGCCCCGGAGCCCACGTGATCTGGTGTTTGAGCAATGAATTTGTAGCCAATGGATTAGTCGTGAATATAGCTAACTTTTGAGGTATTCTGCCTGCACGAAGGAGCCGACACGCCGCGTGGGAGTCGGTCATTACTTGAAGTTCTCGGTTGGTCGCGTCCCCGTACTGAACGGCCAGCACGATCGCCGCAGCTTACGCTTCTGTGACGGTGCAGTGTGGGATAGAGATGCGGGAGACTTCTGCGTAAGAAAAGTTCACAACCATGGCTGCTGCTGCGTTCGATGTATCTTGATATAGGGCGGCGTCTTATATAGGGCGGGCTCCGTCCCACTGTGCCTTTGAGATAGTCCACTCGGGCGTTTCTTCTGCCTTCGTTGTGGGACTGAGACATGTTTTTTGGGAGCGGGGCCGCGTGTACTCTGGCCCGGTACGATGTCAGAATGTTTGTGGTCGACTAGATGGCATCAAGGTCCGCCGGGTAGCCGATGCGCTTGAGGATGTGTCGGTCTGTCGCTGTGGACAGGAGGCGTTCTCTTTGGGACAGGAGGACCACCTCCTGAATTTCCTCGAACGTGTTATGTAGTCCCAAAGCTTCCAAGCTGACGTTGGATGTGTACGGTGGGAGACCGAGGGCGTTCTTGTACGCGTATAATCGCATTGGCTTTGTTGAAGTCTGCTCGGAGCAGAGTGAGGTAAGGGAGCCCGTAGAAGAGGTGGCTGGTGCACAGTGCCTGCACCAGACGGATCGTGCCTTCCTCCCGCATGCCTTTTCTGTTTCTGGCCACCCGGCGGATCATCTTAGAGATCTGCTATGTTGTAGTCTTGAGCAGTTGGAGTGTGTGGTTGGCCTTTCCGTCACTCTGCAGCCAGAGGCACAGGATCCGGATGAGTGGTACTTCCCGGATTGGGACCCCGTGTCGGAGGATGTTCAGGTTTCCTGGCGATTTGTAGTTGTGTCGCTGTATACGGATCACTTCGGATTTGTCGGGGGAGCAGTGGAGTCCGCATCGAATGGCCTCGGTTTCGACGCAGATTGCTGCCGCTTGGAGTGTGTCTTACTTCTCGGCTAGAGAGCCGGTGTATGTCCAGATCGTAATGTCGTCCGCATACAGGGCGTATCCGATGTTCGGGACCTGCTGCAGAGCCCTTGCGACGCCAATCATGGCGACGTTGAATAGGAGCGGGGAGATGATCGATCGCTTCTGAGCACGAGATCGCGGGATCGAATCCCGGCTGCGGCGGCCGCATTTCGATGGAGGCGAAATGCAAAAAACGCCCGCGTGCTTGCGTTGTAGTGCACGTTAAAGAACCCAAGGTAGTAAAAATTCATCCGGAGCCCTTCACTACGGCGTGCCTCATATTCAGAACTGGTTTTGGCACGTTAAACCCCAGAAAGAAGAAGATCACTGTGGCGTGCCCTTGTTTGACATGTCTTGAGGGTCCGATCTCGTATCACCCATTCCTATTGTTGCCGATCGGTTGGATAGAAAAGTCTTGACATATGGGAAAGTGCGCTCGCCGCAGCTGAGATTGCTAAGCTCGGAGAGGATTGTCTCTTGTCACACATATTTTAAACGCGCTTTTGAGATCCAGCGCCATAATTAGGTGTTTGCCACCCCTTAGGGATGTTAGAGAGTACCGCCTCCTTCATGAGAAGGAAGGCGTCTTGTGTCGACAGGCCCGACCGGAAGCCAATCATGGAGGGATGAAAAAGGTCGTTGTCTTCTATGTAGTGTGGGAGGCGCGTCTGGACGACTCGCTCGTATACAGCTTGCCCAGGCACGATGTGAGAGGTATAGGTCGTAGAGCTTCGACCGCCGGCTTCTCGCTCGGTTTCGGGATAACTATGATCTCTGAGCGTTTCCACTCGGAGGGAATTTAATTCTTCCAGAGCGAGTCATTCAGGTATTTGTTGAGGTCCCTGATATCTGCCTTGCTCAGGTTGCGGGTCATGGCGTTGTTAATTCCAGCCGTCGTGTTTGGGGTGCACGATCGTACTGCGGCGTACACCTCGGCTTCGGAGATGGGAGCGTGGAGTGCCGTATTTTCCTCACCCTGGTAGGTCGCAGAGCAGGGTGGCGCCGTGTTGGTGCCCATGTGTTTGTCCCTTGAGCCGGAAGTAGCACTGCGTTGTCTCCTGGAAAGAGGTGAGCAATACGCTTCAGGGTGCGTGTAGATTCAGATTTTGATTTAGAGGGGTCGGTGAGGTCCCGCAGGATTGCCCAGGTACGGGAGGTTCCCCAGCGTTCCCCGCAGTGACTCACAAAACTGGTGCCAGTTTTGCTGTGCTAGGTTGGTGGCGTATGTCTGAGTGCCCTCTGTGATCTGTGCAATCCGCAGGCGGAGGGGTCTGTTTAGCCGTTGCCTTTTCCATCTTCCTACGAGCCCGCTGCGCTTCTGCCATAGCTTGAGAAGGTGGCGGTCTACCTCTGGGGCTTCCGGTGTTCGGTGTATTGCGTCTGTGGCTGTCTTGTATGCTTGTCTGAAGTCTTCGCTCCAGACGTGTATCGACTGTATTGGACCTGATGGGACGGGTGCATTGCGGAATTTGGGCCAGTTGGTGATCTATGGGCGGCACCCAGATGTCTTGTAATTTTGCTAGATGGTATGGACGTGCTGAGTATACAGTGGTCGCTGCCCAGGGTTTCTTCTAGGTTCGTCCACGTGGCCTCGGCGACGTTCTTGGTCAGGGTGAGGTCGGGGCAGGAGTCACGGGTGACACTGTTGCCATTCCTGTTCGGATATAGACAGTCGGTGAGGAGTTCCAGTCGTAGGGCTTCTATTGCTCGTGCGACTGTCACTCTTATTGCTAAGTTTGACTGATACCCCCCGTCCCGGTGAGGGGAGTTGAAGTCCCCGACTACGGTAAGCTGGTTGGCTTGCGCCAGTCGATTGACTTCGGAAAGGAGGTTGGTGAAATCGACGTTCGCTGGCCTTGGTGGCTTGTCTGTGTTAACCACAAACGTGCTCTTTCGGCCCCATTTGTTGGGCACGATCTCTATGTTTAAGTGCTCAGCCTCCGGTTTTCACAACGGGTGCTCGATAACAGTGATGTCTTTTGCGACGAGCATTGTAACCTTCACCATGTGGGGCTGGTGGGTCGTGTAGTAGCCGGTTAGCGTAAGGCTTCTGTCGGCTCTTATCTCTTGCTGGCAGATAATGTCAGGTCTTATGGGGGTGGTGCAGAGGTATTGCTGCAGGAGACCCTGTTTTCGTCAGAAACCTCGGCAGTTCCACTACCATACTTCGATGTTTTCGGTAGTGTTTGGCTTAAGGTTTGGGGCCATATTGGGTGACTAGGTGGGCTGACGGGTTTGAATGGCTCCCTATGCACGGCTGCGATTGCGGGAGGGGCCTTGTTCGCATGAAGAGGCGCGTTTGCGGCGTTGAGCCTGGAGCGCCTGTATGAAGGTGGAGTGTTGGTTCTTCGTAGCAGTTACCTGCGCGAGGTTGGCAGCTATGTTCTCAATTGTGGCTTGAAACACGCTGAATAGTGGGGTGACATTTTCAGTGAAAGAGCTGGGTACTGTCTTCTCCATGTCCTGTAGCGTTTGCTGTAGCGTTTGGTGTGTCACTACTTCATTGGGTTGCTGTGGGGTGTGGCTGGTGGTGGCGCGGTGTTTTGTTTAATTACTTGTTCAAGTTTGGCCACAAGCGCTGTGAGCTTCGCGTCTTGTTCTGCTATCTTAGCATATTGCGTTTTTATAATAGCTTGTAATTTAGGGATTCGGGGGTCTGTTTGAGGAGCAGGGGAGTCCTTGCCCTTGCCTTGCCAGCTCACCTGCTTCGTTATGTCTTGGGCGGGTTGCTGCTGCTTCTTTCTCGGCATCAGTGTGGGCGGTGTCCGCATTTGTGCTGGTTGTGTCTGTTGCTGCCGGGCTCGGGATCCGGACCCAGATCGGCTCCTGGACTGGCTGCGGCTCGCTGAGTCGCTGTTCTCGGAGTAGAACCAGCGATTGTTGTAGATCTTGGGGAGGCCGTGCGATCGAGACGGCCTCTTCTCTACGTTGTTGCGGGTGGGTGGTGGCTGAAGCACTCTTGCTGGCTTCAGTCTCTTGGAGCATATTTTGGTGCCGGTTTCGTGCTGACCACCGCAGAGTCCGCATTTCGGCTCACAGACATAGGTGGGGTGTGGGTTCTGCTAAAGTCCCTAGATATTTTTTGCTTAAAAAGAGCAGTAAATCTAGGGACTTTAGATTCAGCATGCCGCACTGGCGGCAAACCAATGTGTTGGGGTTTTGACACACGTCCGGACGATGTCCCGACTCGATACACATCTGGCAGAACTTCCGGGACGGCCTAAACTGGTGGCATGGGTATTCACACCCGCCGTGATAGACCAGCCTGGGCAGGTGGGGGCTGTCTATGGTGAGCAGCGCTGTTGTAGATGTGCCCAAGATGCGGGCGTCCAGGATCTTGATGATGACAGAGCACTGCACAGGGGTTGCGCGTTCCAACTTGCTCACAGCTCGGCGGTGAAGCGTCAGCGGGGAAGCCTTTGTGGCTAAGCGCCACCGCGCGTTCACAACAACGCGCAGCGCGTTCATAACACCAGCCATGTTTCTGTGTGAGCATTTCTGTGTTGATGCTGTGCTATCGCATATTTTCTTTCAGTTATTCAACCTTGAGCTTTATATTTCATGACGTATGCTTTGATTTATTTGTCTTTGCTTAGCTCTACTTCTTCGTAAGTGTTGATGTTGTTGCTATTTCGTTGTTGTAATATTTCCATTTTGTAACGGTGTATTTTAACAGCGAAGCTGTTTAAGCTAGAGGTAGTCCGGTGGTGTACGCCCGACATGCGTGCCGATCCTGGAGCTCGTGCAGAAGGGCTCCAAGCTCAATGGCATAAACCTCAGTGAACTAGCGAAGCTGTTTAAGCTCGAGGATGGTCCGTCGAGTGTACGGTGCAACACCTCCGCCTGGCGATGACGTCACCATGCGTCGCCTAGCAACGCTTCGCCTCTGCTGTGTGAGCCGTGACGTCATCGCGGGCACCGCATCGCTTCGCCTTAGCATCGGGTCGCACGTCAGTGCGCCGTGCGGAGTAGTTGCCGCGGCTGCGCACAGGCGGAGTTAAGCCGTGACGTCACTGCGCCGACCCACGGGATATATAGCTCCGCGTTGCTGCCGCGGCGACACAAAAGCGCCGCCGTCTCCACGCCGAGCACATCGACGCGAAGATGGGGCGGCCGAAGGAGAGCGTCACTCCCGAAGAAGGGGAAGCGAGGCGCGACAGCCGCCGCGCCGCTACTCAAGAGCGAGTGAGACGACTTCGGTCCGATCCCGAGTGATGTCAGTGATTCGCAGTCGGTGATTCGCAGAAGATCCGGAGGTACGATCCCGCGAAACCGAGCAAAAGCATTAGAGCGTCCAGATACTTTAATGACTGAGTGTTCGTTGCTCCTTAGGTTGTCGACGATTCCGGGGTGATCTTTCGCAAAACGTCGCTGAGTCTCGAAGCACAACCTCGCAAAAACTTGGCACAACCGAGATAAAGCTAGGTGGGATCGCCAGCTTCGCTGTTTTACCAGTCTTCGCACCACTAGCGTGAAGCTGCCCCTAAATGTTTTTTTTTCATTCTGTACGGGCCCGCGCCCGTGCGATTCTCGACCGTACCGATGGGGATCATTAAGCAGCCGCATTTGTGGACGCGGTCCAGTACGGCAACACATCAACTTTCGCGATAGCGGTCGTGGACGGTAACGGAAGGTTACGATCATCCGCATCGGTTAAAACGACCACCAGCGCTAAAGCAGAACAGGTATATCGGTAGCCATCGCCATGGCAGATCCCACATTGATCTATGTCCTCACGGACTCGCGTGCCGCAATTCGGGCCTACGAAAGCGGCAACGTATCTAAAGAAGTAGCGCGTATACAACTGGCGAGCTCAAAAGAGAGCAAACGATGCCTCTCCTGCTTCTCCGCTCACATGGGGAAAGACATTCACCCGCAGAAACCTAACCTCAATGAAACGACCCACGACCGTGCACGAGAACTTGCCCGCCGCGACGGTCCTACGGGCTCCGAGGGGCTGGACATTCAGTTTAATGACCCGCTTCTCACTTACCACGAAATAACCTCACACTATCGAAAAGGCATAATTAAATACCCGCTCCCGCACGCCAAACTCAAACGCGCGCCGGCGGCCACGTTTCGAATGCTACAAAGGAACTCGTACGTATCCGTCACGAGGCCTACTAAGTAACTTCAACTCAGACATCACGGCAAATTGCCGAGACTGCCCAGAATTTTATTGCACACTCCCGCACATGCTATGACAATGTACCGCGTTACCAAAGGGCGCTCTATCCAGTGAGCCCGAAAGGAAGAAGCCCTCAAAAGTCCGGACCTCAAACTCCAACTCAAGGCCGTCCAGAGGGCCCAAGAACTGGCGGAGCGTCACCACGTTCCCGTCCCGATTGGGGGTCGCCTACGGTTTCGGCCAGAGGAGCTCCACGCGTAGAATCTCCAACGGCCTAAAACTTCTCAGGACCTCAATGAAGCTCTTGACTGACTGTACTTGTTTTTACTATGTCTTGGAAAAAGACAGCATTATGTGTAAGAAAATGAATAAACATATTACGGCAGAACTCATCTTACGATGGCTGTGGACGGTAATGCGACCAGCATTCGAGCAGTGTAGCGCCACACCGTATTCCTCAAGTAGTTCTGCGCGCTATAGCAAGTAGTGTTCTATGTCACCATGGGCGTGGCAGAACGAGCACGTTGGTGAGGAACACGTTGGTGCGGAAGAGCGCAAGACTCTACTTGACAGATTGAATCAGTACGTGTCTCCGTGCACAAACGTGGATGAATTCTTTCAGCAAGGACACTGCATTTTCAGGAGAGAGGTGTTTGACCTCATTTCTCAACTTTATTAAAGAAAAGGGTCTATTTAACGGCTGGTATAGTCTACCAACGAATGCTAATCTTTACCAATCACATAATGCAGTAGTTAGCCTCATTCGATTCGGAGTGAACTGTACGCTGCACTGAACTGCTTATTCATATTGTAACGAATGATACAAGGACTTTTGAGATAACTATTTATTGGGGGCGAACTTGTGCCCGGCAAGTAAATAAATTAAATAGCTGCAGCGTTCCAAGCAGGAGATCAAGAAGCCTCTTTGTCAGGAGCGGCGCTTCACTTCCTCTTCTTTTTGACAATGGTCACATATATCCGAGTGCGTGCGGCCAATGCACGTGCCATTACGTCTTCGTCTTTTTTGTTCTTACTAATACGCCCTTGTCCTCTTGGAGGGCGCACGAACTTGCACGCGTTATTTAAAGACGGTTCTTGTCTTGCGTCAATATGCATGTTTATCCCCGCACGATACAAGGAGACGCTCGGGCGGAGCAATTATACCAGCATGCCTCTGCAAGGCTAGATGATGGTGATGATGACCTATATTTTTTGGCACATAACCAGTCATGGGTATTGGCCAAGAGTCAGGCAGAGTTTACGTATGTGTTAAGTGAGTAAATTTAGTAATCCAGAATTTTCCAGCATTAGCTTGTATCCTCCTCCTCAGCCTCCAGAAGGCATACTCAGAAGAACTTTCCGTGGGCCTAGTTGGTGCATACTTGATAAACTTTTTAAAGCGCAAACAAGAGACACAAAAGGAAGGTCAGACACAGGACAGGCGCTACTTTCAACTGTCTGACCTTCCTTTTGTGTCTTGTCTCTTGTTTACGAAAGAAGAATGGAAACCGAGGGGCTCGATTTTATTAATCATAACCACATAAAGCCAACAGACAATAAAGCCAAGGAAAGAATCGGGGAAATTAGGTGTAGTTGAAATTGGAATGTAGAAAATAATGAAGAAAAGGGAAATGAAAGTGGACGAAAAGATAACTTGTCGCCGGCGGGAGCCGAACCCGCAACCTCCGCATTACGCGTGCGTTGCACTACCAATTGTGCTACGGTGACGGCCATCAATTCGTCCACTAACTTGTGTATTTATGTTTACTAGATCTAGCCCTAGGAGTGTTAGCCAGCGCCACTCAGAACCATGGTGGGCGGATGTGGAACATCCTTTTTAGCCCGATGGTGTCACGATACACGTGATCTTGGGAGAGCAGGCCCGTGGCTAATAAACCCTCGCATGCTAACTAATGACATCTAGGCTGCCAGATTCGAGACCCTAGTAATGAAATACGAAAGAAGAATGGGAACCGAGCGGCTCGAGGGGCCCTAGGAGTGTTAGCCAGCGCCACTCAGAACCATGGTGGGCGGATGTGGAACATAAATACCCAAGTTAGTGGACGAATTGATGGCCGTCGCCGTAGCACAATTAGTAGTGCAACGCACGCGTAATGTGGAGGTTGCGGGTTCGGCTCCCGCCGGCGACAAGTTATCTTTTCGTCCACTTTCATTTCCATTTTCTTCATTATTTTCTACATTCCAATTTCAACTACAATTAATTTTCCCGATGCTTTCCTTGGCTTCGTTGTCTGTTGGTTTTATGTGGTTATGATTAATAGAAACGAGCCCCTTGGTTCCCATTCTTCTTTCGTATTTCATTACTAGGGTCTCGAATCTGGCAGCCTTGATGTCATTAGGTAGCATGCGAGAGTTTATTAGCCACGAGCCTGCTCTCCCAAGATCACGTGTATCGTGACGCCATCGGGTTACAAAGGATGTTCCACATCCGCCCACCATGGTTCTGAGTGGCGCTGGCTAGCACTCCTAGGGCTAGATCTAGTAAACATAAATATCCAAGTTAGTGGACGAATTGATGGCCGTCGCCGTAGCACAATTGGTAGTTCAACGCACGCGTAATGCGGAGGTTGCGGGTTCGGCTCCCACCGGCGACAAGTTATCTTTTCGTCCACTTTCAATTTATTTTTCTTCATTACTTTCTACATTCCAATTTCAACTACACTTAATTTCCCCGATGCTTTCCTTGGCTTCGTTGTCTGTTGGCTTTATGTGGTTGTCTCTTGTTTGCGTTTTAAAAAGTTTGTCAAGTCATACTGATTTAGCATCTCTTGGGGTCCTTCTCATACTTGCGGCGCTTCGGTTATATGCGACATACTCCTTTCCTAAGTATTACTGTTTTTTTTAAATCGTATGCGGCAGATATCATAATTCTTGTCCTTGTACTGTGTTATTCGAAGAGGCGGACATTACGAGAACGAGAAATCTATTCCCAAGTTCAACTAATTAACAATTCACTAATTTACGTCAAAATCATTTACGTATTACATCTTACACATATATTACATTTTACATATTACATATTACATTTTACATTTATTTTTTATTACACATAATGCACATATTACATTTTACGAATTGTAGCCGATGAGATTGTAACATGGAAACGACGAATGCGGTATGACGACACTGAGATGTCGATTCTTAAGTGATGGTGGTTAACGACGACAGCGTGACTCCACGAGGACCATGGATAACAACGAGAGTCCAACCATGACAGTACGACACTAGATGCATATAGCAACTGCCTAACGACGACGCATTAACGATGGCAATTGCGGCATCACAATGATTGAGCGACGACAGTATTACGACAGAATGACGAAGCATTGACGACGATGGCACAACGGGAGGAAAAAAACTGAAGTGAAGCCGATGGCAAAACGACTCGGTGACGACGACGGCGTGACGAGAGTCGGAGATCGAAGTTGTAGTTACACCGTGAAATGACCGCGATGGCGGTATGACAACTTATGCATGACGACGACTGTATGATGACTCAATGACGACGATGGCCCGACAACGGTATCGGGACAATGGGATGATGACTGTATTGTGAAACGTCTATGACGGCGATGGAGTGACGAGGGTGAAATGACAAAGCAGGAATTATGGTGATGCAACGACCGCGATGGCATCACGACGGCGGTGTGTCAACGAATGCATGACGGCGAAGGCAAAGAGAGGGTTTGATCACAAAGTTGGAATGACGCCATGCAACGACCACGACGGCATCGCGACCACGAACCTGAGGCCCAACCTAATAGACAACTTGGGCAACTGGGTAGGAGTAGAAGGGGTTATGACGATGACTGAACAAGTAACTCAGCGCAATAAAAAACACATACGCAAAAAGGAGACAAAGACAAGCGCAAGTGTCGGTGTTTTTATTGCGCTCAGTTATACTTTTTCACTTATGTAAAACCAGCTAGCCCAACAATTAACTGTTCTTGTTACGACGATGGCATGACGAAAGTCTGATCATGAAACTAGAACAACTAGAACAACTACGATGAAACAACCACGACAGCATAATGACGGCTTCACGAAACCGGTTTGACAACGAATGCACGACGACTGTATCACGACGATTGCGTGACAACGAACGCAAGACAAGAGTCGGGCGTATAACAGCCTTCTGTACACCGGCCCGTTCTCAACGCTAACACAAACTAGAAAACTCTAACCTTCACTCAACACCCTTCACAAGATCTCCTGACATACACCTCAAATCAGCGCCTTCAACACACGGGCCCCTTTCAAACACTCTCCGAACTAGCACAACACCGAGACAGACAAGTAGCGCACTTGTCTTGTACGGAGCAAGGATGCGACAATCTGAAACGAGCAGTGATCGGCCCCATCCAGCAGACACCAGTTAGCCAATGCCCTCAGCTACCAGGCAACATTGCATTTCCAAACGTACCAAAAAATATGACGCCGCACCTCGATGACGGTCGACGTCAAGCGCAAGCAAAACATCACCGCAGAGACAGGGTATGCATCACGACAACCAGGGATGTCACACGCTCTAACATAGGGTCATACACGTATTCAATATATGCACCCGCACAGAGAGCACCGATCTCCCAAACATCTGGGCTATCTTCCAACCCTCCCAACATAGCCACTCTAGAAACTCACGCGATAATATATGCCATACAAGCAGCCTGTCTACTCACTAAACACCAGTACAATAACATCAACATTTATACCGACTCCAGCAAAGCCATTCCAACACACAACGCCGACTACTGGAAAACCACCTACATGATATTGTTACGACCCCAACCTCTTACCGTCCCAAAGTGAAGCACTCCGTGGTGTCCTATTTTCATACCTCTATGTATTTGATGCTGAGAACAGTCCAGTAGGCCGTACACATGTCGTGACCCACCGCATCGACACTGGAGAAGCCAGCCCCCTTCACAAGCACCCTTGTGTGTCTCACTCTGAGCGCGAAGTCATCCAAGAGGAGGTTGAGAAAATGGTTGACGAAGATGTGATAGAGCCTTCCCCTAGCCCTTGGGCATCCCCTGTAGTGCTTGTGAAAAAGGACAACAGCTAGCGGTTTTGCGTCAATTATCGCCATCTCAATCGGGTAACGAATAGTGATGTGTATCCACTCCCACGAATTGATTATGCGCTCGACTGCCTCCATGATGCCGAATATTTCTAGTCGCCAGATCTCCGATACTGGCAAATTGCCGTCTATGAGTGCGACCGCGAGAAGACCGCATTCATCACAGCCGACGGCCTCTACCAATTTAAGGTTATTCCTTTTGGGTTGTGTAATGCTCCTGCAACTTTTGAACGAATGATGGACACTCTTCTACGCGGTCTCAAATGGTCAACCTGTCTTTGTTATCTGGACGACGTCATTGTTTTCTCGCCCAGCTTTGACAGCCACCTCCCCTCGTCTGTCGGCCATTCTCGACATATTTCGCCGTGCTGGCCTCCAGCTCAATTCATCTAATTGAACCTTGGGGCGCCACCAGATCAAATTATTTGGACACCTAGTCGACGCTACTGTTGTGCAACCGGACCCTGACAAGGTCCGGGCCATCCGCGACTTCCCGGGTCCACGGTCTACGGAAGACGTACGCAGCTTTCTTGGGCTCTACTCCTACATTCGCGGCTTCGTTCTTAACTTCGCGGACATTGCTCGACCCCTCACGGACCTACTCAAAAAGGATGCGGCCTTTTCTTGGGGCGCGGACCAATCCACTTCCTTTGCGTCGTTGATTTCTGCCTCACTTCACCAACTGTGCTGTCTCATTTTCACCCGGCTGCTAGAACAGAAGTTCGCACCGACGGCAAGCGGTCATGGCATTGGTGCTATCCTCGCCCAAACACAGAACGGAGTCAACCGTGTGAGAGCGTATGCTACTCGTCTTCTGTCCCCAGTCGGAAAAGAATTACACATACTGTGCGGGACTGCCTAGCTTACGTCTGGGCTGTCCCGAATTGCGTACCTATATGGACGGCCGTTCGTGGTCATACAGACCATCATGCGCTCTGCTGGCTCTCAACACTTAAAGACCCCACAGGGAGGCTCGGCCGTTGGGCATTACGATCCCAGGAGTACACGTTCTCGGTGGTGTACAAATCTGGCAACTACACAATGACGCCGACTGCCTCTCCCGCCATGCCGTTTGAATCACCCGACTCCACTGAAACAGACACTGACACCTATGTCTGGCGTAACAGACTTCATCCATTGCCGCCGACGAACAATATAGCAGACGGTCTCTTATCGACCGTCTGCAATCCGGCACCATCGACCCTTCACTCAACATGTTCTTGCTTCAAGATAACGTTCTTTACCGCCGCAACATGCACCCCCGACGGCGCAGAACTCGAGAACTTATGATCGCATACGACGACGTTTTTTCTGGCAGGGCCTTTATCGGACAGTTAAAGGACAGCCGCTACATAACATCTTGTGACCTGTGTCAGCGTCGCAAAAACCTGCTACTCAACCTGCTGGTCTACTTCAAGCAATTGACATTCCAACCGAGCCGTTTTATCGAGTGGGCCTAGACTTGTTCGGTCCCTCTCCAATTTCCACGAAAGGCAACAGATGGATTGCAGTCGCTACGGATTATATCACTCGATATGCAATTACTCGAGCGTTTCAAACCAGCTGGGCCACAGACGTAGCCGACTTCCTACTGTACGGCGTCATCCTCCAACATGGTGCTCCACGTCACCTACTCACAGATCGCGGTCGCTGCTTCCGTCCCGTGTGGTTGGTGATCTACTTCGATCATGTGCTACTCATCACAACTTCACGACCTCATATCACCCTCAAACCAATGGACTCACCGAATGCCTAAACCGTACACTGACCGACATGCTTTCCATGTACGTTTCCGATGACCACCACGATTATGACGTTGTGCTTCCGTTTGTCACATTTGCATACAACTCATCGCGTCATGAAACTGCCGGCTACTGACCCTTCTATCTTCTCTTTGGACGCCATCCCTTAGTATACCCTTTGACACCTTGCTCCCTTCTGATACGGCCTCCAAGTCGACGACTTCCTATGCGCAAGATGCCATCACGCGTGCGCTCATCGCGCGCACAGTAGCCCGCGCTCGGCTCTCGTCATCGCAGACCGCACAAAAGGCATTACGATCGTCGACACCGGGATACTGATTTTCCACCGGCTCTCTCGTCCTTCTTTGGCTCCCATCTCATCGTGTCGGCCTCTGTGTATAGTTAATGTCCGCCGTACGTCGGGCCCGACCGCGTGCTGCCAGGCGACTCCTGTCCCTATGAGATATATCCCATGACATCCACTGACATAAGCGCTTTTCTGTCACCACGAAGTGACATCGTCCATGTTTTCCGCCTCAAACATTACAAATGTGATAACCCATTTTGACTACAAAAAGCACCGGGACGGTGCTTCATCGGCCGGTGATAATGTCACGAGCAATGGCAAAGACAAAGACGTTGGAGTGGGGCTGGGTCAGAGGCAATTCTGGCGGACTGAAACCTGCTGGAACCTGTGCGCTCTCTGCAGTCTTAACTCGACAAACGCTAGCCGTTTACTGCTAATTAAATACTCCTCGTAACAATATTCTAACCCGAACATTACAATCACCCTGCGTTGGATACCAGGCCATGCTGGGATCGAGGGAAATGAGTTGGTTCAGCAACGTGCCTGCGAAATTATCCTCCGGGCGCTCTCGATTCCTGGCCATATCCAACGATATTGGAGGCCGCTGCCACGAACAAAGAGCAAATAGCTCAACACTACAAGAACATCAGGGAAAACCGCACCATTTCACCCCAACATTACCCTTCACTCAAGATGGAACAAGCACATATCCTTCGCATAGTTCAAACTAAAGCTATCCTCACCCCACTAATGCTCTACAACTTCGGAGGCGTAGCACAGCTCACTGTCCCTATTGTCCGGAGATACGGCCAGACACAGAACACATTCTGCACTCATGTAGCACTGCCATTACCTCTCCTTATTAACACAAAAGTGTTTTATGCGGGGTCCACCAAGACTTCACTGACGTATTTCCGTCACGGAAATACGTCATAGAACATGATACAAAGAAAGAAACCAGAAGAAAAAGTTCCACAAACATGCAAAATTTGGAAATCGAACCCACGACCTCTCGGTCCGCGACGATAGATCGCCGAGCGTTTAACCCATTGCGCCACAAACGCATTTGCAGAGAGCTACGCAGACGCGCCTTATAATCTAACACTCCTCCGTGTACCCGCGCTCTTGCTCGGGGCGGTGCCGCCGCCTACGAGCAGAAAAGAGAAGTACTGCATTATGACACTAACGCGCACCGACAGTGAACGCTTCGGTGGTCTCAGCACTACGACGCCTCGATGCCAGCATTCGAAGGGAGCTGGCATCAAGAAGCACTACCAACGCCACCTAGGTGGCGTTCACCGTACTCAGCACAGCGGAGCGTTGCCTCCGCAATTAGCTCTGAAATGTTTCTGAAGTTGATCGCGGAGGCTGCAATTACGACGCGCTGTACGCGCTGATTTGACTCGGTGACGATTCAGTTACGTGCTTTGTCTTACGCGTTGTATTAGTGTGTCAGTGACGTGCTTCGTCTTTCGCGTTGTGCTAGCGTGTGCAGCGTAGTGCAGCTTCCATATGCACGACGGTTGCTCATGGTCATCGACGTTGGTAGTCGTGATGGAGGAGACGTGCCACCAGGCGTCAGCGTGGGTGCATCAACGCCTAAGGGCGCTTTAGCCACAAAACACCAATAGACATTATATATCAATGTGCAATAAACATTACACTACTTCTGTGAAGACACGTTTCACTTTCGTGTTCTATACCGATTCCTATATAAGAGGATCAACCACATTTTTTCCCTCCCCCTCCTTGCTTGGCTTCACTCACGCTCGGCTGATCAACAACGGGTCTTAGCGGAGCAAGCGCTCTTCATCACTGGGCGAGAGTGCTGACCTTAAAGTTTTTTTCCTCATCCTCCTCAGATGACAAAGCTGGAATGAGGACGACCCCGACCTAGTGGCCTCTTAGACAACTTGGGCCATCGGGGTAGAAGGCGTGACGTTGATGCCGACAGTCAGATCACGAAGCTGGAATGACGACGATGGAACGACCACAACGGAATCACGACAATGACCTCGTCATCCAAGCTGGTAAACAACGGGGATAGATACACTCTAAAAAAAAGGAGTGACCCTTGCACCTTTAAAGGAGGATCGGCGATGTCCCCTATGTTCGTCTTTAAATGGAGGAACTTTCCTCCCTCATGGCTGGGAGCAACTGTTACTCCCTTTCCAAAACCAACATGGCCGACTCCAGGCAAGTGAAGCCAGCAACACGACTATAGGCTTAACAACGAGGATTGAACCTACTAGGGGCGCCAATACAAGGCTTCGAGATTCGCACGCACTGACCAATGGTCTCGGAGGCTACAGGCAATAAAAGATTTTTAAAAAATTCTATGTACAAAAAGATTTTTCCCACACGCGAAACATGTATGAACGTATTATTATAATATTATGGCCCACATTTTTTATATAACATTCTATTAATTCTCATAGATTATAATATAACACTTAATTAATAGAGCTCACACAATGGTCATACACTTAGAGCAGTATTCAAATGTACACATACGCATTCAATTCATAGAGCACTTGACAATCAACAACACGCACATATAGTCACACTGTCCGGTTTATATAATACACATGGTCGCATTAACAAATGCATACATTGACATTTTTACACAGACACGTAGTCATGAACAGATTCATTGACACAGCAATTCATAGAGCACTGCTTTGTGTACTTGCGTAGGATCTTATATAGGCACGAAATGCGACCCCGCAATGGTGCCGGAATGCAAATTAGTTTTCTGCCAAGTTAAACAATTGCTGGTAAGACAAACCTAAACGTATTAGGTGGTATGACAGGTACAGGCAATGCACACAGACCTTTTAATATAAAGATGCAGAATTTTGAACGGCTTAATTACAGGGTTTTAACGTAGTCCCGTGGCTACGCGTTGCGACGCTAGCCACCCTACCGCTGCTCGAGGAACGTGACGGCCGCTTTAGGCAGAAAGTAAAAACGCTCGTACAGTGCATTGAATGCACGTTTAAGAACCTCGAAAAACATTACAGAATTTATTTCTACGCTAAACCGTTTTGTCTCGCAACATAGTTGGGCGCAACACGGCTAGTTAAAATTCATGTATCACGGAGGCCCCACAGCCTCACTAGTGTGCAGGTGGCGCCGTTGTCATTCTCCGTCTACAACGTGCTTGTTGGATGTGCGAGCATTTGATCGTGTGTTTTTGTGTTTGCGGTAATGAAATGTGACGTAGTTAGATTCAATAATAGTGCGAGAAGATAGCTTGTGTCTTGCTGCAAACTCGCCTTATGCGTGTCGCGCCAGGCAAATGTGGACCAACACCCGCCGAGGTGGCTCAGTCAGCTAAGGCGTTGCGCTGCTGAGCACGAAGTCGCGGGATCGAATCCCGGCCGCGGCGGCCGGCATTTTCGATGGAGGCGAAATGCAAAAACGCCCGTGTGCCTTGCGTTGTAGTGCACGTTAAAGAACCCCAGGTGGTCAAAATTAATCCGGAGCCCTCCACTACGGCGAGCCTCATAATCAGAACTGGTTTTGGCACGTAAAACCCCAGAAAGAAGAAGAAATGTGGACCAACGATTTTCGTGCCGGGTAGTGCGTTGCCTTTGTGTCATGGTTGCGTAAAGTTGGGTGCATGTCGCAAAGAAAGCATGCGAATTCTTAGCGTGCCTGAGCTCGTCCACTACGCAGCGGCATGTATGTTGCGACAGCGCCTCCTTATTTTTAGAAAAATAGAGGAGGCGCTGGCTGGGACTAACATCGTCGATGCAGCACCGGCAACTTGGTGAGCGCTTTTCGACCGCGTCCGTACCGTTTGAAAGGTAAGTAATCGTGCTTGCAAACTACACGCGTAGTGTGCGTGCTCCCCATGTGTGCACAGAATGCGTGAACGTTGGAAATGGTACTCCCACGACAACAGTAATACCTGTGCTGATGCTTGCTGAGCGCCGGTTGGCAGAATTTAGTTAATTATATTAATTAATTATGGGGTTTTACGTGCCAAAACCAGTTCTGATTATGAGGCACGCCGTAGTGGGGGACTCCGGAAATTTGGACCACCTGGGGTTCTTTAACGTGCACCTAAATCTAAGTACACGGGTGTTTTCGCATTTCGCCCCCATCGAAATGCGGCCGCCGTGGCCGGGATTCGATCCCGCGACCTCGTGCTCAGCAGCCCAACACCATAGCCACTGAGCAACCACGGCGGGTGAGAATTTAGTTATGCGAGTTTATTGCTCAATGCGAAATTGAAAATCTTGATAAGCGTCTTCTTCCGATGAGAAATATTACGTTCGGAAATAATCATGATCATCATGTGCACCTGTGCTTTTCTGCTGAAGTTGCATAATAGCGACCCATGTGCTTTACCGATTCTTACTGCAATCCCGTTTCCTCGCTTATAAATGCTTCGACGTCATAAATAATTCTGCTTATGAGGTTTTCGGTTTACGAGCAGATTATGAGAAAAAAAAATCACAGCTTGCTACTTGTACAGCTTACATTTTAAGACAAGGTGTGTTGACATAACTTATATGCAACTAAACATGACAGGAAAGTTGCTATGAAAGAAAAAAGAAATGAATTGTTATGTAAAGAAACATTTGTTTGTGATGTGCTGCTCCTGCGTGTGTTGAAAATTTTACTGAATGAAGGGGCCCTATTATCATGTGCACTGTTGCCCCCCTGCACTAGCGCAAACATTGTTTTCGTGACTATTTTTAGGTGCTCCTCGCATGTGTTCACCATGTGACAGCTTTAATGGGCTACTGCTATAAGTCAACACATAACGGAGGGGACTCCTTGCTATGGCCGCCATGGTGCAAGCGTGTAATATGGATGGTCGAGTCAGGTATATATGAAGTGTACGTGTTCCAAATAGTAGGATCTCAGTATCATTCGTCGATAAGTTAGTCGACGTATTACTCAACACAGCTTACTAAATGACTAAATATTTATGCAACTTGCTTGCTTATTTGTGTTCACAGCTGTTTTGCACACATTATCACGTTCTGTAAGAAAACTAGACCCAACATGTTGTGATGAGTATTTTTTTCAACAATCGCTTGGCTGCGATTAACATTTCATTTTTGCTATGTACGCAGTGTGTTCATTACTTTTATTTTGGTTGATTGTTTGAAACTGTTTTTCATGCTGTAGCTTTATTTCCGATTTTCATCTGTTTATGCTACACGCTCGTTCAGTATCTGCGTATTTAAGAATTCAAAGTGTAGTGGGCCAAATTGTCACAGGTCTAAGCGCACGGCGTGCTTAGCATTATTTAACATATTTTCAATTATTTGTCTTGTTACCAGAATAAATACCACTGGCAAATGCACATTTGACGAGCTTGGAACTTTTTGAAATGATACATGAAAGCCAGTATTCACTGTGCTGCAGCTACTACACCAGTGAGGTGTTTTATAGTAAGCTTGCTATTTTATTTTATATTCATGGCAAGCTATTCCGATGCATGCAAGTAGGCATTGTAGCAGTTGCGAGTCTGTCTAGTTACATTGTTTTTCACTTTACGTCAATACAGCATAGACCACAGAGTTAGCTGGTAGATAGTTCAGTGCATTGATACTATCTCATTAAAGAAGCACACTACTTCGCACATAGTGCTTAAATGTCTGCTTGCGGAATAGAGAATTGCGCGGCATCATTTCGCCATTACTTCGCCTACAAGAAGCACGTGTATCGCTTTCACACAAAGGCCGCTGGCATTAGCGCCGATGAGCATACACCTGACTTTGGCTGTGGCGAAGCAACTGGAGAAAATGCAGCGTAACTGATGCCTCAACTTCATCAGATACAAACAGTGATAACACTGCTTCGAACTTTGACTTCATTGCGACAATCAGGGAAGCAGATAGCGATGTTCTACATCAGAATCATGGAAAAGTTGCAGCTACCGTTGAGTACCACAGATGAAATTTTCACCCTTGTGAAAGCCCCCATTTATGATGTCATAGAAGGGATGTTCAAAAAACCTGCAAAGCTCCTAGAGGAAATAATGTGGCACCGTGCACGGATATGCTGCGGATATTGTTGTCAATATATTTTCCGACTTGACAAGTACTCACATGAGAAAAAAAATACATTTCGGAGCACTTTACACTGAAGCTACTCAGATGCCACTGCAGACTGGCAGTTACAAAGACTTTACATGTTATATTTCTATCTCTAAACTGTTAACAAATTTCCTGAAATGCGAGGACTTGTTAGAATGCATTTCACAGTCCGTGTCAAAATCGCAAGATGTGCTCTATGACTTTGCTGATGGCAATGCATTCAGTCAGTACCGTCAGCTTGCACAGGATGCCAGTCATGGCACTATATTTCTGCTTTTGTACACTGATGAGCTGGAGCTTGTAAACCCTCTAGGTGGTGCTGCTGGACGGCACAAACTTTTACCAGTTAACTTTTCTATTTTGAATCTGCATCCTCGTCATCGGTCAAAACTCAGTGCCATTCACTTGCTTCTAGTTGTGGAGTATCGTGTCATGCTACGACATGGCCTGGCCTAAGTGCTACTGCCACTCGTGCAGGACCTAAATTTAATATAAAGAATGGAGGGGGCACTGGCAGTCTGCACTTTAATGTTGTGACTGTGGCATTCTCGGGAGATAACCTCTCAATGCACCTCTTGGCAGGTCTCCAGTGCTGCTTTAGCAGCGGCACAGTGTGCCATTACTGCTTAGCTCAGCACAGACAATTGCGGATGCTGCATAATTTGGATGACTGTATCGAGAGGACAAGTACAGCACACAAGAGCCACCTTAAAGCATTCACACTTGACCCAGCTATAAATGGGCCCTTGTACAGCATTACAAATGTATCGCCATTGCAAGGCCTTGAAGAGTTTGATGTCACTGAACAATTACCTCCTGATGCCAAGCATTACATACTTGAAGGGGGTATTGACTGTGTTCTTCCCCACGTTTTGGAAGGTTTAGTTGCTGACGGAGTGATCCGCAAGCAGGACCTTGGAAAAACATTGTCCTTCAAGTATGTCTTTCATGACAAAAGGCCATACCTCCTGCCATTAGGGAGGCATTTCGTAGTGGCAAAAACCAGCCTTAGGGGATCAGCAAGCCAAAAATGGTGCCTCTTTCAGCTGCTTCCCAAATATATGCAGAGTACATTCCTGAAGGCAACCCTCATTGCATGGTGTACTTGTCATTCAGGCATCCCAAAGCCACTCAGAAACCAGCACTCTTCAAAGTTCACTTTCATGTAGGCACAAAAAGGCACTTAAAAGCGGATCCTAACGGCATATACTTCTGTTGGCATTTATATGTCACAGGCACCTTCCCTTCAGGATGCTCAATGGCTGGCTTTCGCATCGTTTCTGCACATTGAAAAAATGGCTATTTCGCCCCTGTTTTGCTTATTTGTCAAGATATAACTTCTGAACAATGCTTTGATGCACACATGCCGAAACCCATCTTTTCTTATGGCTGCTGGTGACATTGAACCCGGGTTGACGAGGTGGAACGCATATAAATGCATGTGGTGCGTTGTTGAAGGCTGTGGTTTGTCATGGCCCTTTTAGGTGCCGCATGCTTTCTATTTATGTGCCATATTGCCTGCATCTTCGAGTGTTACAGATGGATAATAGTCACCACGGTCGATTTTATTTGCAAGGCAAGTTACAATAAAGAATTGCTATGTATTGATTAGCAGACATCAACTGTGCCACTGTACGTATTACTAGTTGGCTGTGCATGCAATGTTGTAAAAGTGTACTTTTTGTTTTTTTTGCTTCCGGAAGAACCATAATGTATTTGATCAGACTATTGTGATGCCTTATTGAAACTGTGGCAGACACCTGCTTATTTATTCCACAGTCTTAAAACAGTTTCTTGCTCAGGTAGTGTGCTTTTGTTCATCATAGTATATTTGTTTTTACTTTTGTTATATGTTAATTACATTGCTTTCGTTTTTAATCACTGTAGTGCAATTCTTTAAAAAGCATTGGATGGCAGTACTTTTGAATTGTGCAGATTTATTATGTTATTAGCTATAAAAGGTGACAGACTCTTAAATGGCAATTTGGGCTTGTTGATAATTTATTACAAGCAGTAGATGTATAACACAACTATGTATAGGCTTTTAAGGACTGGCACGGCAAAGTAAGGCTGATAATTATGTGGACTAGTGGGAAAGAGGGATTTCATGAAGGAGTAGCTAAAAAACTAATTCAGGATAACAACGATTCGAAAGCATTTTTGATGCATAACACCTAATACTCGTGACATCTGAACATGCAACATCTAACCTGGAAAACTTGCCAGTTTGGCTGACAACACGTTAAGTTTGCTTTCGTTTGAAATCAATTTTAAATTAAGATAGTGATGGAGGCAAGAGTAAATAAATGCACACTTTATTAGAGCATGGCAAGATTGCTTTATTATCACACACCTTTGCCAGCAATCTCGGTAATTTTTAAGCAGTCAAGATTGGTGGCATTCAACAACATTGATGGAAATTCATGAAACAATTGATTATTGCAAGACATCACAACAAAGCAGCAAACACAACAAAATCGGCAATTGTGTCATTTATGATTGGCTCTGGCGTCTGTATTTATTTTCAGAAGCTATGCAGGTTATAGAAGCAATTAAGTCGCGTCTTTTGATGTGCTGAACTTCCACTTCGATGATGTACATATAAAGGTCCAGTGCTTGTTCCAGTTAGCCATGTATTCTAAAAGGAATAAAAAAAAATGAATTGTGAAAATGTCATTCTCAAATGCAGTAACGCATGACACTGAAAAAAGTGGACAAAGTTTTTTTCAAACCGAATATGATGTAGCATGGTGCATGAAAAACAAATCAGATCACTTGGCCTTCTTTGTTTTGAACCACGTAAACAACATAGTTAAATAGCTGTAGAATAATATGTTACAATTTGCATAAAAGCTTGACAAGAGACTAAAGTTGCTTTCAAATTCCGCCCCCACCGCAATCGGTCACAGGAACCGAGTCGAAGCCGCGACCATAAGGAAATAAAGCACCATAGCCACTGCGGCCATAAATTTCAGTGGCGATCGATTTCGGGATACTATCGGTCACTTTCTGCTACGCTTTCATTACACGTACGCGTTTCCACATATTTGTTTTTTGTTAACGCAACTTAATAGGCACTTTCGCACTAATAATAATCGCACGACAGCCGCATGTACCGCAAGAATAAAGAAAAGAAATATCCTTAAGCATTATCCCCTACATGCATGAGCAAGAAGATCTAGCTTACCAATACATTTTAAGGTCTTGCTTGCATCTCGGTGCAGTAAATACTGTCTAACAGGACTGCGTCTAAATGTGTAGCCTATTGCTGAGAGTAATTCGTATGCGCATACCAATGATCGAGAATAAAATCACTTGCCTGTTTTGCGATCAACCTTCCTCCACCGACGTTCATGATATCGCATGCGCATCGTTGCGCGATGAAGTATCCATGCAGCACATTGAAGGCACTCAAACACAGTCAGTGGGTGAAGTAATCGCCTATGGTGCTCGTAGAGATGGAACCGATCGGTCGCAGCCGATGAAATCGCAATGCGCTGCACGGGATCACGGCGCAACTCATTTTCAGGTCCCGGGGTGCTCGCGCTAAGGGAGGAAAGTTCCTCCATTTACGATTGCCGCAAGAGGGCGCAGCGCGTGAACCTTGCTCGAAGGAGGAACTCGCTGGCCTGAAGGAGCAACAGAGCCCGTTGCTCCATTCTCACTCCCCCTTTTTTTTTTAGAGTGTAGGCTCAAAAAGGCTAATCGCATTAATAAATAAATAACTGTCAATAGCCATAGAAGCCCTCCATTAAAGGCCAGAAATCAGGATACAGTGGCTACAGCAAAGGAGAGGAGAACGAGGAACACAGAAAACAACGTTCCACGCAGCGCGCGCGCAATTTGTCGTTAGCACGATTCCGCGGGCAATTTGAAACCGCCTTGCCCGGCATCATATACGCCGATCTCAGCCAGTGTGCTATTCTTCGCAGGCGCCTTGACCCTCTCACCGATGGCAACCGCCACGACCCCCGCGGTGACTCGAGACGCTCCCGATGCGATGCTCATCGTGAAGGGAGTAGCGCTGCAAGTATTCTACGACGGCCACCAGCCGCGGCTTCCAACGGCGATCGTTAGATCGCTACCGCGATTCCAAGAAGCCCGGCAAGCACGTCGCCGCTGTGACGTCGTCATTGAAGCAGCCGATGGCGAAGACATCTGGGCCCACCAGCTGGTGCTCGGAGCCAGGTGAGTGTTGTTGACGCGTGCCTTTCCTCAGAAAAGATTGTCGCCCTTATCCGTGGTTGTGGACATGCCGCAGTATTTCAGCATAGCAGCGATCGTACGAGTACCGCATCCTCCTTGCTGATAACGTACAGTAGCGGTTTCTTGCGCCCAAGTTGGCTGTTGTCGCAGCGTCGTTTAAGCATGGACCCGAAATGCGCAGGCCAAGTCGGCTGGTGGGTACCTCGAGGTCATCCTGACCTGCTGCGTTTACACGACGTAACGTATGAGATTTTAGCGTGCCGCACAGCATCGTGCAGCTTAGTTTCTAAGAAGTAAGCGCAAGCACGTCAATTCGGAGCTCTGCTTGCTTCGGAAAGGTGCGACTCCCCGTCGCACTTTGAGGTCTCGGCATTACGCCGAGACCTCAAAGTCTGAATTTAAATAATTAAATTCTGGGGTAATACGTGCCAAAACCGCAATCTTAATATGAGGCACGCCGTACTGGGTTACTCCGAATAATTTTGACCACCTGGGGTTCTCTAACGTCACGTGCACCCAGTGCATGGTACGCGGGTGCTTGCACCTGCAGCCTGCCGCGACCTCAGCCTTAGCAACGCGTCACCAAAGCCACCACGGCCGTTACCTCTGAGTCGCGCTGACTGAAGCTATCTGCCCTTAAGATGTTACCGTATTCGGACCCGTTTCGATGCATGACTCAGACGACAAGAAGCAGCACGCAGTAGCGACACGTCAAAGGCAAGCGCTTCATAATTTGTGTTGTCCGGTATTTGACGATGTGTAGACTTTGACAAAAAGCCGATTCTAGCGACTTTGTCTCGTTCTGCGTCGGGGCGGACTGTGCGAGACAGGGGCGTCGGAAGATTTCGGCACGATGCCGCTCATTGCCGTTGCCACACGTTGTACTAGCTTAATCTTTCCGATAGTGAGCACGGGATTGCCAGGCTTTAAGAACTGCGAACGCAGCCTAGCGGCGCCGCAGAATCGTTGTGCGCATGTGTGACGCGAGTATAGGCTCCCTTCGCGCACTTTACGTCATCGGAGCGCTTCCATGTCGTCTGCTATAAGCGCTTTTCTGTCCTTCATTGCGCGTCGCAGCTAATTCACAGGCCACACTACGCAGCTGCAACATCAAACGGTGCGTTCCTCAAGGTGGTGGCCAGAGCTACATATACCACGGGGCATGGATTTTCGCTGTTATTTCTGACCGCACATTTATTCATACTGCAATTTTATAAACAGAGACAGACAGGTTACGCCGACGAAGCTACAGACCATTTCTTCATTTAGTTCATGTTTGTAAGTAGCTGAGGGACAATTATAAGCTTAATAGCAGCTGGAATTAATTGGGATAACGACTGCTTGCATCAGTATACTTGGCGAAACATTTTTCGGTCAAAAACATTTCTGCCATTCTACGCGGGACTAAACTGGATACAACAGGCACGAAGTTTGTCTGCTCTGAGATTTCCCAGCTGTTCAAACACAAATACTCATGCAGTGCTAGAAATGCAAGTCTCCAGTGGTAGAATGAATTGACGCTTTGCCACGGCTCCTTTCATGCGCCCTGATATACTTGGTTTCTCAGCCGTAAAACTGGGCGTAGCAGACGACGAGTGCGATGACGTGACGCCATGCGTGCGACGTAATAATAATACGTTGATTATTACAGAAGAAAAGGAAGGTCAAAGTGTCAGTTTTCGAATTTCGTGCCTAAATCCCGACGCCGGTACGCCAGTGTGACGTCACGGATTTCAAAGTAATTTTTTTTTCGTATGTGGCCGTGTCGGCTGAGTTCCCTACACTTGCCGTGTTCAATGTTTGGCTCCCGTAAAACACAATGTAGCCATTTTTGCCGCTAAATAAAAAAATGTCGCTGTTTCACCCGAAAGGCGAAGCATCAATTGCGACAACAAATTAGTAGAGAGATAAACGGAGCAAGGGTAGTAGTTTTATGAGCTGTATAAACTTGGACATGCAGCAGCACCGGCAACGCGCAGAACTGTTGTAGACGCCGTCTGCGTTTTGCCCGCGTTCGCACCGAACGCGCGCGGCGTTGGTGACAGTTGCCGGTGCCTCTGGGGGCGGCTCGAAGGTTTTCGACGAGATCAGAATTGGACGCTCATCGAGCAACGTCGGAAATATTACCCACCTTCTCGCCTCGCGACGTTTTTATATAAATACGCATTTGGTGCCGCATCTAAACGTCGCCTCCCCTCCCTCCCTCCCGTCCCCCTACGGCCTTTCGCCCGACGGAAGAAGCCACGTTTGCTCTCTATATATGGTGATTGTAAAGGAGGAAAGAGACGCTTAATTTTGCAGCCCTTGATGGAGCACGGCGCAGAATGCGGGTTTGCTCTCCGACGTGCGCTCGCTCCGCGTCAAAGCGCGCGTCCCTCGCGCCCTTTCACTCGCCGTACAGCGTCCGGAGCACGGCGACGATTTCATCGCCGTTGATGTCATACGGAACTTACGGCGACGGCGCCGACGACGCCTACGGCAGAAATCCGCTTTGGAGTGTCCATATAATTGCTATCGCAATAATAACGAGGCCCTATAGCAGGTGTCATCAAAATCCATGGCTTTACGGCGAGCTGTTGCGGGAACTCAAACGAGGCGTCGCTGGCCGTCTTTAGTTTTTGCACTATTTCTGGCTTACCAAGCGGCTTCTCGCGGTAAGAGTTGTGTGTGTTGTGGAAGAGTAATACAGAAGAAATCGCTTTTAGCTTTAGTGTCTATTTTATCCACCAGCCTTCAGTGCGCAGGCTTACCCCCACATTCTTTAACGTCCCTTCACTATAGACAGCTGATGGCAGCAGTATACCTCGATAAATATTGTCACTGCGTCTCACTGACACTCTGCGTCAATTCTTGAGAAGCGTAGCGCCGTCTTCTGTCCAAGGGTGGCATCAAGTTTCTTGATGAAATCAAGAGTAAACCTGATTAAATCCCGCAGGCAAGGTGACAATTTGTAATCGCCCCGTGTCAGAGTGGATGCCAATAACTCATCATCATCATCGAGTCGAGGGACGCTGATGAACACGGTGGTTAGTCCGTCAACGTCCGCTGAAAGTGACATACCCCGAGCATAGAGTTTCTCACTATCACGCCTAGAAGGTAATCTGGCGCCAGTGTCTCTGCGAGTTTCTTAAAGGGCGCTGTGCCGTCATGGGAATGACGGGATATGTGTCTGCGAGGCTTGTGTGGGCTGGTGTTGAACGAGGCTTCGTCTAAAACGTGGATATGGCTGCACAAATAGTGCGTTCTTAAAATCAAATCTACCTAAAAGGCTTTCATTCACCCATATTACATCTCTCAATAAGGTTTGGTCACCTACAATGCAGAATCAAGCGAAGAAAAGCATGAACAGACAAGTTGTTCCAAAGCGAGCGAGAATCTTGTCGTCTGTCCTCCAACTTTAGCGGCCAGCTGGTACTTTTTACGTTTCATATAATTGTGTATCCAATAGATACCAGCAGTCATAGAGGCATTACGTAACCAAGGAGTACAGGATGCATACGTGAATATATTGGCAAATATCTACAAGGATTGCACAGCAACCTTGGTTCTTCACAAGAAAAGTAGAAAGTTACCTATCAAGAAAGGGGTCAGGCAAGGAGACACAATCTCTCCAATGCTATTCACTGCATGCTTAGAAGAAGTATCCAAGCTCTTAGACTGGGAAGGCTTAGGAGTGAGAATCAACGGCGAATATCTCAGCAAGCTTCGGTTTCCAGATGTCATTGTACTATTCAGCAACAATGTGGGCGAATTACAGCAAAATATTGAGGACCTTAACCGAGAAAGTGTAAGAGTGGTGTTGAAGATTAATATGCAGAAGACAAACATAATGCTCAATAGCCTGGCAAGGAAACACGAATTCAGGATCGCCAGTCAGCCTCTAGAGTCTGTAAAGGAGTACGTTTATCTAGGTCAATTAGTCACAGGCGACCCTGATCATGAGAAGAAATTATTAGAATAAAATTGGGCTGGAGTGCATACGGCAGGCATTACCCAATCCTGACTGGGAGATTACCACTGTCGTTGAAAAGAAAATTGGACAATGATTGCATTCTACTGGTGCTAACATATGGGGCAGAAAGTTTGAGGTTAACAAAGAAGCTCGAGAACAAGTTAAGGACCGCATTAAGAGCGATGGAACGGAAAATGTTACGCCTAAGGCTATGAGACAGGAAGAGAGCGGTGTGGATGAGAGAACAAACGGGGATAGCTGATATTGTAGTTGACATTAAGCGGAAAACGTGGAGCGGGGCAGGCCATGTAATGGGTAGGATGGATAACCGGGGGACCATTAGGGTTACAGAATGGATACGAAGAGAAGGGAAGCGCAGTCGAGTCCGGCAGAAAACTAGGTGGGGTGACGAAGTTAGGAAATTCGCAGGCGGAAGTTGGAATCAGCTAGCGTAAGACAAGGGTAATTGGAGATAGCAGGGAGAGGTCTTCGTCCGGCAGTGAACATAAAGGCTGATAATGATGATGATCCAATAATAAGTCCCCAAGATTAAACAAAACATGTTTTTGTGTAATAATAAAGCTAAAACAGCTTTTTACGTGCTGTTAATTTCAGCAGAAAAAATTGTTATTCGTACAACGGATGAAATGCTGGTAAGGCTCGAAGGGAGAATAAAATCCAGTAAGCTGTAACTACGGCTTTTTTCTATTCTTTTGACCAAATAAATTTCTTAACGGCAAGTGTTCCCAACGAACCCGAGAGATATACACAGTGCCACTAGCCAGCTTCTTCGAAAAGCACCTCGGCTTGCGGTGAAGAGATCCTGCTTTCTGGAAAAGCTTGCTTGTAAAATGTTTATGTAGTTTTCTTGACTGCACAAAAGTAACCTTTAGTTCTGGGGAGAATTCTAGCTCAAATGTTGGCGTGATAATAAATCTACAAATTACATTGCGTGGCATTTGGACTTGCATTATCGTAGCGCTGATATCGTACTGCAAAGCTATTTGAGGCTCGAGCCGGTTGCCTAAGGACGAAAACATATCGGAACAAATATTCGGAACTAGATGAGACATGTGTATGCTGCAGTAAAGATCCAGAGACCACTCAGCACATCCTAATGGAATGCGACGGGATCCACCCAGCGAGAACCGTAGGTAACGTGCAACTCCCAGAAGCGCTTGGGTTTAAAGTGGAAGGAAACATAAACAGATCAGCCGTAGAGATCAGCAAGAGACGATTAGAGTACTGGTAGAAAAAAAGCAGGGAAAAGATGGATACGACCTGATCTCTTAAAATCATAGGCAGCGGTACAAGGTAAATTTTTGAAAAAGAAAAATAATGAGAGGTATACGAAAATGCTAGATAAAGAACATGTGTAGTATACCTGATTAAATCAAGCAGGCTAGGTGACTATTTGTCGCCGCCCCGTTTCAAGGGGGATGCCAATAAATCATCATCATCATCAAATCACGGCAATTAATTTTACGCAGCCTTCTCCGCACACTCGCGCAATCTAGAGTACGCATCCAGTCGCTTACGTAGCACGAACCCTACACAGGCACCGCTCGAGTCAGCCGATAGATCAAGGAAAACCGCCTTCGTACGAACTCGTCTTCTGCGAGTCAATAGTCGTTGCCGTCCCGCGTTGAAGCGAGTTGTGCGATCGAGCGAGTGCTTCCAAGGCTACGATGCAAGGGGACTCACTGCATGCAGCTTCGCTTACAATCAACGAGAGCGCGTCGAGTAGGAACTCGGGCTGACCCGACTGCGTTTCTATGCATTTCGCCAAGTGTGTCCATCAAATCATCTCAATCTAAACGCACCACGAGGTACAGTCTGCCTGACCCGACGGGTGAACAAACCAGCTTGCCTCGAATTTGCCAAGCTCATACAAACGTGGCTACTTCGAGTTGCCCAGTGATCAAAGCGAGTGGCGCGATTCATCCGCCTACGGTTCCTAATGGTTACTCACAATAATCGCAAGGTTACTATTTGAAAAAAAGGAGTAACTAAGAACCTCCTTAGGCACTCGATACTTAAAAAAAACCTTACACCCTTTGGCGCACATCTTGTCCCCCAACAACAATCGTCGCCAGTCTTTCGTTCACCTCCTTTGTTTATCGCTCTGCACTCGCTACTTTCCCGTCAGGAACGCTAGCCCGTTAACACACGTAAACTGACTAGAAAGTACGAAGAGGGAGACGTGAAAAAGGTGGACAGCAAAATGGGCGTGTCGTCTGGTATGAGCACGAGCGTTTTGTTGTTGTTGCATTAATAAACAGCGAAAGATGGATGTCGGTTATTGCTGGAGCACTATAGGTGTATAGGTATATGTGTCTATATAGAAGAGACACCGTATAGGTGTCTCTTCTATATATATATATATATATATATATATATATATATATATATATATATATATATATATTGCTACGAGAGACACATTCTGCCAGGGGCAGACGACAAAGAAGACGGTTCTGTCGGGTGCTAGTGGCTGTCCACCATCTTGGCTACTGTGTCCGTGTAGTGTAAATACAGTGTAAATAGTCCCGCCTTGTGTCGTTTTACGTAACATCTTTGTGGTGGAAGTGCTGGGTAGTTACCTGTTTCCATCACGGAGCTCCGCAACGGCCGCTTCATCACGCTTCCGACCATGTGAGTCGGTGCAGGCACAGCGTCTTCACCCGCTGCCCCTCCCGTGGCTCCCACCTACATCGTTCTGCCTCCTGCTCGTGATCCTGGCGTCTTTTCCGGCCAGGATGGGGTTGACGTCGACAAATGGCTCAACCTTTACGAACGGATCAGCGCCAGCTACAGGTGGGTCCCGACCCTTATGCTCGCCAACGTGCTTTTTTACCTCGATGGCCCACCACGGGTGTGGTTCGAGACGCACGAGGCGGACATTACAAGCTGGGACTCTTTCAAAGAGAAGATACGCGACCTTTTTGGTGACAGCACTGGCCGGCAGCATGCTGCGCGGAATGAACTTGCGACTCGTGCACAGACATCCTCGGAGTCATACGTCTCTTACATCCAGGACGTTATCGCTCTTTGCCACCAGGTTGACGAGCACATGCCTGAGTCCGAGAGGGTTTCTCATGTGCTCAAAGGTATCGCTGACGATGCCTTTAACCTGCTCGTGTATACCAACGTTGATACCGTCGACACAATCATCAAAGAGTGTCGGCGGTTTGAACATGCCAAGAGGCGCCGTATAACCCAGAGATTCACCCGGCTGCCCAATACGGCTGCAAGTTCATCGTGTGATGCCGTTCGCCTGCCGCCAACCTGTGACCACGTTACGCGTATTGTTCGTCGCGAGATTGAAGCTGCCGGTCCTGCACCTACTCCACCACCCATGTTTACATCCCACGCCAGTGACCCAACGCCGCCATCAGTGTCCCTCATTCAAGCTGTAGTAAGGCAGGAGTTTGCCAATCTCGGCCTTCCATCGGCGTGCCCACTGACTCGTCCTGACGCTCAGCCTTATTCCTCTGGACCTGCTCGACGATCCTACACCTCTGCTGTCTCCTTCCGCAACCCTGCGGAATGGAGAACGCCCGACGATCAGCCCATCTGCTTCTCCTGTCATCAAGCCGGGCACATTGCTCCTTATTGCCGTCGCCGTTGGACCTACGCATCTCGCCTGACCTCCTTGCACTCTACTCCTTTTAGACGTCCAGCCGCTGGTTCCCCTACTTACTACTCGTCGTCCTCCCACGAGCCTCTTCCCTCTGACGCCACTGCTCCTGTTCGCCGCTTCTCCCGCTCCCCGTCGCCGCAACGCCGCCAATCCCGCTCTCCGCAGCCTCGCCGCTTTTCCTCGCCGTACTTCTCTGGACGCTCGCCGCCGGAAAACTAGATAGTGCAGCTTATGGGGGTGAAGCTGCAATGCCGTCGTCTCCTGCAAATACTCTGCTGACTCTCCCCACTCACCATAGCCTTCTAGAAGTCAAAGTCGACAATGTTCCTGTGACCGCCCTCATCGACACTGGTGCACACTTGTCTATTATGAGCGCCCCTTTACGCCGCCGCCTGAAGAAGATTATGACGCCGTCTACGACACAGACAATACGTGTTGCCGATGGTGGTTCTGTTCAAGTGATCGGAATGTGCACCGCCAGTGTTAGCATTGCCGGTCGTCGCACTGTCGTACTTTTTGCCGTCTTTGCTCACTGCCCCCATGACCTTATCCTTGGCCTTGACTTTCTTTCGGCACACTCGGCCTTAATTGATTGTTCTTCTGAAACACTCTGTCTCGATCTTCCTCTTGTATCAGATGCCTGCGAAACGCTCGTCAGCCGCTTAAGCCCCACCGCTTTTGTTCGCCTACCGCCTCGAGCCGTTACGTACGTGTGTTTGTCATCGACCCCACCCGTTCCTGACGGCGACTATATCGTCACTCCGATTACTGACGTACGCCTGACGCGCAATGTTACTGTGCCACATACCATCGCAACATTAGCTGATAACTGTGTGTTCCTCCCGCTACTAAACTTTGGTCTGACCCCTCAAGTGTTGCCCCACAAGATGTCACTTGCCCACCTCACCGCTATAACAGACCATGACGTCAAGGTTGTCGCCATAACTGCGCCTGAAGAAGCTGAAGTTTCCCGGTCACCAATTTATGACGACAGAATTTTTCGCAAAATGATTGCATCACACCTTTCGCCTGACCAGGCCGACGCTCTCTGTCGGGTTTTGGCCTGATACAGCGACATTTTCGACATTCGTGATCGACCCCTGGGTCAGACTAAGATTGTCACCCACCGAATCAACACTGGTGACTCTTTGCCCGTTCACCGTCGACCTTACCGTGTGTCCGCATCAGAGCGCGATGTTATTCAAAAAGAAGTGGCGAAAATGCTTGCGAAGGACATCATCGAACCATCATCTAGTCCTTGGGCCTACCCCGTCGTATTAGTAAAGAAGAAAGACGGCTCCTGGCGTTTCTGCATTGATTATGGGCACCTCAACAAGATCACCAAGAAGGACGTGTACCCTCTTCCACGTATCGACGACGCCCTCGACGCCTCCATGGTGTCACCTTCTTTTCATCCCTGGACCTTCGATCTGGCTACTGGCAAATCACTGTAGACGACCTGGATCGCGAGAAGACCGCCTTCGTGACCCCTGACGGCCTTTACCAATTCAAGGTCATGCCTTTCGGTCTCTGCAACGCATCAGCCACCTTTGAGAGAATGATGGACACACTGCTTCAAGGATTTAAATGGTCGAAGTGTTTATGTTACCTGGACGACGTGATAATTTTCTCTCCCACTTTCGCAACACACCTTGAGCGGCTTTCGACCATTCTAGCAATTTTCCGACGAGCTGGCCTGCAGCTCAATTCCTCGAAGTGCCACTTCGCTCTTCGTCAAATTACTGTGCTGGGCCACCTCGTTGACGCTTCCGGTGTCCGACCAGACCCAGCGAAGGTACGCGCTGTGACGAATTTCCCCGTTCCTCGATCTGTCCATGACGTTCGTAGTTTCGTGGGGCTGTGCTCCTACTTTCGCCGTTTCGTGAAAAACTTTGCGGCGCTCGCACGTCCACTCACTGACCTTCTCGAGCAAGACGTCCCGTTTTGTTGGGGTCCTCTACAAGCTAACGCCTTCTCTGAGCTCATCGCCGCCCTAACGACTCCACCTACTCTTGCCGATTTTGACCCAGCTGCTCCCACAGAAATACGCACAGACGCTAGTGGCCACGGCATCGGTGCAGTTTTAGCCCAAAACCAACGCGGCATTGATCGTGTTATTGCGTACGCAAGTCGTCTCCTTTCGAAATCTGAACGCAATTGCTCGATTGCGGAACGGGAATGTCTTGCCCTTGTCTGGGCGGTTTCAAAATTCCGTCCTTACTTGTATGGCCGCCCTTTTCGTGTTGTCACAGATCATCACGCTCTCTGTTGGCTTTCCTCGCTGAAGGACCCTACTGGACGATTTGGTCGTTGGGCGCTGCGCCTTCAGGAGTACTCTTACTCAGTTACCTACAAGTCTGGCCGCCTCCATCTGGACGTGGACTGCTTGTCCCGCTACCCTGTTGACCAACCAGACGGATCGGAAATCGAACCTAGCCCCTGCGTTATGTCCATGTCTCAGTTTCTCCAGATTGGTGACGAACAACGCCGTGATGCTTCTTTGCGATCGCTCATTGACCGGCTGGAATCGGCACCTAACGACGCCTCACTGCGCATGTTCGTCCTCGTGAATGGCACACTTTACCGTCGTAACGTCCAGTCCGATGGCCTTGAGCTGCTTCTCGTTGTGCCTAAACATCTGCGCTCAACGGTCCTGCATGAGCTTCACGACGAACCAACTGCTGGTCACCTTGGAGTATCCCGCACGTACGACCGTGTCCGGCGCCGCTTCTTTTGGCGCGGTCTCGCCCGGTCTGTTCGACGTTACGTGACCTCCTGCGATAAATACCAACGTCGGAAACGTCCTGCTGCACCCCCTGCTGGTCTACTTCAACCACTCTCCATCCCGACCGAACCATTCTTCCGTGTTGGTTTAGACCTTCTCGGTCCTTTTCGTGAGTCAAGATCCGGCAACAAGTGGGTCGCCGTTGCTATCGATTATGAGACCAGGTATGCAATCACTCGAGCGCTCCCCACCAGCACTGCTACTGACGTTGCCGATTTTTTGCTCCACGATGTTATTCTACACCATGGCGCCCCTAGCCAATTGCTCACAGATCGAGGCCTTGCATTTTTATCCCGAGTAATCGACGATCTTTTGCGCTCCTCCTCAACGCAGCACAAGTTGACCACCGCCTACCATCCTCAAACAAATGGCTTCACCGAGCGCCTAAATCGGACCCTCACGGACATGCTCTCAATGTATGTTTCCTCCGACCACCGTGAGTGGGACCTGGCGCTGCCTTACGTGACCTTCGCCTACAATTCATCGCGTCACGATACCGCCGGTTATTCACCCTTTTATATGCTCTTTGTCCGTGAACCGACGTTACCAATGGACACCCTACTTCCGGCTGCTGCCGCGCCGCCTAGCGAATATGCACGTGATGCCATCGCTCGTGCCGATCATGCGCGTCAGATCGCCCGCTCTAGGCTGTCGGCCTCGCAAGCGACCCAAAAGCGCCTCTATGACAGCCGGCATCATGACGTTCGCTTCTCACCCGGTGCCTTAGTTCTCCTGTGGTGTCCATTACGTCGTGTGGGCCTATCCGAGAAGTTGTTATCTCGGTACACGGGTCCTTACCGAATCATACGCCAGGTCACGGACGTCACCTACAAGATTGTTCCCGTCTCTTCGACTTTGCCGCCTGCGATCGCTCCCAGTGACATAGTTCACGTCAGCAGACTGAAAGCATATCACCCTCCTTCTGACGACAATGTTTGAAGTGCGCCGAGACGGCGCTTCTACCGCCGGGGTAATGCTACGAGAGACACATTCTGCCACGGGCAGACGACAAAGAAGACGGTTCTGTCGGGTGCTAGTGGCTGTCCACCATCTTGGCTACTGTGTCCGTGTAGTGTAAATACAGTGTAAATAGTCCCGCCTTGTGTCGTTTTACGTAACAATATATATAGTAGTGTGCATACCATTTACCAACGCCTATTCGTTCCTAGTAGGGATGGCCAGCAGTGTGGCGTGCAATTTGTGCGGGTGTGACGAGACTCTCGAGCTCCTTTTGTGTCACTGTTCATCTTTTGACACTAAACGGCGTATTTTTCAAGCTAAATTCAACCTGTTAGATAACAGAATGCTCTCGGAAGAAAAGATTCCTGGGAAATAGCATGCATTCTTGCATGCAAAAGGCCACAAATGCTCTTCTGCAGATCGTGAAGAATACTGCATTGTACGAACTTGTGACAGCGGAGATTCATCTGTGACTGTCTCTGCGAATGACTCACCCTATTTTTAAATTTTTTTATCTCCTTATCTATTCTTCCCATTTTCCCCTCCCCAAGTGTAGGGTAGCCGACCGGGTACGTCCTTGGTTAACCTCCCTACCTTTCCCTCTTCGCTTCTCTCTCTCGTTGTAGAGTGTACTATAATTCTCGAATATGTAATACAATTATACTATTTGTGCTATCTTTATGAAGGTCGTCAAAACCTGTTGCCCGAACTATTGCAGCCTACATCCTATGCTAAGGTTATTTGTTGACACTGTCGGTCTATTCGCGTGCAGGTTCAGCGGCTGCTTCGACATCTTTCAAGAAGGTGGCAACTCAACGCCGTCGAGCGAGCTGCCTCCGCCCATGAGAGTGGTTGTAGGAGATCTTACAAGCGACATGGTCTGCATGCTCGTGGACATAGCCTACCAGGTCCCCCTCAACGACTGCGTCGGTGTGCGCAATGCCAGCAAGGGGCTCAAACTCGCCGAGGCCCTCGAGGTCAGCCGTGGGCTGCAGCGCTGGAGTTTCTAGAATCTCCTTCTCGAGGAGTTGGTGCGCAGAGCTATATCTTATATCGCGATAATTGGTCAGCCTCCTAGAAATGTCGAGGTGACTGGTTAGACCCTGGGCCGCTCGACGGCTGAACCCCGATGGGGGCAGGACGCGAATAGGCTCACGTGCTTGCATTTGAGAACTCTCTCTTACACACGGCATCCCTCGTAGCCCAGCCGTTTCGTTGGTTCATTCTGCATGCATGCATGCATGCATGCATGCTCACTCACTCACTTACTTGCTTTTTCTTTCTTACAAGTTACGAGGAAATTCCGAGCGTTATACTGTATTTTCAAGTAAATTCCCGCTTTTCTCTAATTGTTTTTTACCTAGCTCTTCTGTTTCCAGCTTTGAATTCATTGTTTTCATTGTAATTGAGTGACACCTAAACAAGGCGTTCTATTCTTAAGCAAATATTCATGTGAAATGACAAATTCATTTTAAAGAATAGCTTTAATACTTTCAGTATCCCTATAATACAGCTACCCCCTTCCTTCTCTCTTTTTTTTTTGCTTACAATTGTGCCTGCCAGTCATTGGCTAAATAAGATACCATAGCTTGGATTTTGCCATCGAATTACCTGAATATGTGTGCGAGCGGCTATAGTATACCAATTCAAGCAGCCCATGTACCTGGTGGATCGCTAACGCACCATTACATCGTGCAGATATAACAACGATATTTTGCTCCACAACACCGATGATAAACAGAATTTTGTAAATCCAGGCGATCCTCACATTCTAAAGAGTAGTCGAGCATAATCGACTGTGTTCCTAGAGGGGCGCGCACATGGCTTTCAGTTCACGAGGTCACTGCCTCGATTCCCGGACGCACTGTGATCAAAGTGAAGGGCAAAAGCGCACGTGTGCTAGATTCAGCTCCACGTTATAGAATCCCCGATTTGGGGAAAAAAATATTGCGAAGGCCTCTGCCACCGCGTCTCTCAAATTGTTCTAGTCTTGCTGTCCGACCCGAACGTACTTGTCACGAGCGTTTGATGGAAAAGAAAAGGCCATGGTTTAAGGTGTTAGAAATGAGCATGATGTTCACGGTTTAAGTGGGAATGTTAATTTTCGATTTGGACCGAAGGTCGTGAAAAAAAAAAATAAACCCATCGATTCGGGAAAGTGTAGCGACACTCTCACCACCTCTCGCGCGCTTTTCTCTCCTCGGATTTCGCTCTACCACAGGGCGGCGCGCTGCGCACGGCACGCTCTTTATGCCAGCAGCCGCCGGGCGCCCGCTGAAGAATCAATAGAGAGCTTTAGATTAGCTTGCGTCCCCTCATCTAAAACTCTCTAATGCGCGCACTTGTTGTTTCAGTCGTTTGAAGCGTTGTAGTGCAATTGATCGCCCACTGACACTGGCACGACTATGGCAAACTTCGGATAGGTTGTCCCGATGAATATTTTTGAAAAAAAATACTCCAAGATCGACAAGCGGAAGCGCTCTAAAAAATGGCTATTATTCAGCGGCTCCATGGTCTCGGCGCTTTCGCCAACCACGGAAAACTTGCGGAAATGTGCAGAAAACTTGAGCAGTGCAGACATCTCATGCGCGTCGCTTTAAAATAACTTAAGAAAAACAAGCAGGAATATGCACGATGGTTTCTTAAGGAAATCTACCTTTATCGAGGGCTTCGAAAGCGCTTGAGCCAATGCCACTATACGCGAGTCTCATTCGGGGCGGCTTGCGTGAAGAGTCAACAAAAGAAGCAATGAACGCGCTTCAACTTCTCTTACGTCGCTTCACAATAAAGCAAGCATGCAACATGTACATTTAACCAGAATTAGGGGCCAAATACAATGTCCGTAGCTCGTATTCTGTGAAAAGCCGCGAATAACGCCCGTCAGTTAGGAGATTTTCTTTCGTGTTGCTGGCTGTTTACTGCACCGCGCATGTCGACATAAGTTTTAGTATATATATATATATATATATATATATATATATATATATATATATATATTTCATTCGGAACTTCACAAACTGGAGGGCGCCTACAGCATGGGTTGGAAAGTTCAGGCGACATTCTCCAATTTAAGCATAAGAGCTCAAGATTATTTGGCTTTACAAAAAAACATTTATTCTGCGCAATATTTTAATTTTTATTTTGCTTCAAGCCATTCGCCGCCGGTGTTCCAGAATTTCCGACACATAATTATACGAAACAGTCGCGTGAACGGGAAAAAAGGAAACACTGTACCATGACGCAAACAGTTTGAACAATTCACGCAGAAACTCCTCTGGGAGAAGCATGCGTAAGCATTGTGCCACTTGCAAATATCCACGCAGCCCGGTGTCATTATCAGTGTTATGAAACTTGATCAGACCACTATAAACGACAATGCTATAAACGACAGGCAAAACGAGCTGCTATGTATGGCGTGGCCGCGCTGGCCCTATTTTGAAATCGATCTGCGATGGGGACAGAGTGCGCCGCGTGCTGACAGCTTCGTGTGCGCTGTGTTCTCGCCGCTTGGTTCGCGTTGAAGCGAGAGGAAGCACGAAGGTAAATTCGCTCAGAGCTGCTGGCGCGCTTTTCGTCTTAATTAGAATTAAATTGTGGGGTTTTGCTTGCCAAAACCACGATATGAGGCACGCCGTATAGAGGGGGACCCCAGGTAAGCTTTGACCACCTGGGTTTTTTTTAACGTGCACCCAATGTACGGTACACGGTCGTTCTTGCATTTCGCCCCTATCGAAATGCGGCCGCCGCGGCCGGGATTCGATCTCGCGACCTCGTGTTCAGCACCCAACGCCCTAGCCCTGGCTGCCCGCCCAGCAGCGGGCAGACATGGCGATGCGACCACGAGGAGCACGCCGCCCAGCGCGCCGGCTGCTGGGTAAGGATTGAATTTCTTCCTTGAGCTGTTTATTTTCGGTACGATGGTAATTACGTGAGCTGCCGTTCGCTGCCGCAAGTATCAAGCTCTCGCACATCAGGGCGTTGTGCGTGTTCTCTCACTCGAGTTTCGTACACTGCTTCATTAAAAAAAACGAGTCAGAGCACACTGCTTTTGAACTTCAGGCGACCGAATAACTATTGAGGACTTCCCAGTTTGCAGACGCGACGGCTTCAAGCACAGCACAATAACGTGAACAACCCTGCAAACACGGGGTCAGGCTTCTTTCCGTGGTTTTACGTGCCAAAACCAGTACTGATTATGAGTATTATTAGCAGTATATAGTGCGGTCAGGCGCATTATATACTATACCGGGTGTTTCAGCGAACACTTTATAACATTTTAAAGGTTGCCTGTGGCAGATAGCACAATTCCAGTTGTGAGCTGGTCTGCTCGAAGAGGCGGACATTACTTGCGCAAAAAATTGAATGCATAAGCGACTAATTAACAAAAAGTTAAAGTTTTTAACTAATTACCTTATGACCCATATTGCACTTTTCAAATTGTAGCCGTGGCGTTCGCAAGGCGGATTCACTTGACACAACGTCTCAGGATGTCCCCAGTTTCGACATATCCCCGAAATTTGCGGAGAAATACATTGGCGTTCCAGTTACTATTGTGTTTCAATGCATGGAACGAAGTTTTCGTAAGAAAGTAACTGGAACACCAAATTATTTCTCAGCAAAGTTCGGGAATTAATGTCTGCATTACGCAAGCTCTTGGGCCAGTTGGTGCATGATGAACTTGAATAAGGGAGGTACCAGCGAATACACTAGGATGCGTACACACAAGGAAAAGGCGTTAGATACGGACGGACGTTGGGCTTTCAATTGCATTTTATAGAAATTTACATTACCGCACACAGCGTCCGACGCATGCGCATCTTCTACACCTCCCAAGACACGTGCATTAATGTCAGTTTGATCACCCTCTACATATATACCCGCTAGGTAAGCACGTTGTTTGTTAAACATCAAGATGTATCGCTGGCACAATTATCTTTCTGATTTACAACGTGAAAAGTCCAAGATTTCCTGCTGATATCTAGTCTTTCCCCTCCCTAAAATGGTCACGTGATCAAACATTGGCAGTTTTTTTTTTGTGCACAGATAATTGTGTCAGCGATATATCTATTTGTTTAAGAAACAAGGAACGCGCCTACCTAGCGGGTATCATCATCATCATCATCATCATCATCATCACAATCATCATTAGCATATATTTATGTCAATTTAGGACGAAGGCCTCTCCCTGCGATCTCCAATTACCCCTGTCTTGCGCCAGCTGATTCCAACTTGCGCCTGCAAATTTCCTAACCTCATCACCCCACCTAGATTTCTGCCGTCCTCGACTGCGCTTCTCTTCTCTTGGTGTCCATTCTGTAACTCTAATTGTCCCCCGCTTATCCATCCTACGTAATACATGGCCTGCCCAGCCCCACGTTTTCCGCTTAATGTCAACTACAATATCGGCTATCCCCGTTTGTTCCCTGATCCACACCGCTCTCTTCCTGTCTCTTAACGTTACTCCTAAGATTTTTCGTTCCAGCGCTCTTTGTGCGGTCCTTAACTTCTTCTCTAGCTTCTTTGTTAACCTCAAACTTTCTGCCCCATATGTTAGCACCGGTAGAATGCAATCATTGTACACTTCTTTTCAACGACAGTGGTAATCTCCCAGTCAGGATTTGGTAATGCCTGCCTTGTGCGCGCCAACCCAATTTTATTCTTCTGTAAGTTTCCTCCTAATAATCAGGGTCCCCTGTGAGTAATTGACCTAGTTAAACGCACTCCTTTACAGACTCTAGAGGCTAACTGGCGATCCTGCATTCTTGTTCCCTTGCCAGGCTATAGAGCATTATCTTTTTCTTCTGCATATAATTTTACAGTCTTATACTTTCTCGGTTAAGGTCCTCAAATCATTTGTCGTAATTCGTCCCCAATGTTGCTGAATAGGACAATGTCATCTGCGAACCGAAGGTTGCTGAGATACGCTCCGTTGATCCTCACTCCTAAGCATTCCGATATACCGAGCGGTATAGGTAAAATGTGATTGAAATGACAGTGATGTGTCTTGGTAGGTGTAGAAAATGAGCATGCGTCGTTGTGTATTCGCTGGTTCCTCCCATTTTCAAGTTAATGTCTCTCAACTGGTGTCATCCTGAGGATTCGTTCCAAGTGGATCCGGCTTGCGAATTCCACGGCTAGAATTTGTAAATTGTAATATGGGTCATAAGGTAATTAGTTAAAAACTTAATAAGTAATATTTGTTAATTAGTCGATTTTGCATTTCATTGTGTATGCAAGTAAAGTCCGCCTCTTTGAGTAGACCAGTTCATGAACTAGGATTCTGCTATCGGCCGCAGGCAACCTTTAAAATGTTTCAAAGTGTTCCCTGAAGCAACCGGTATATAGCAAGGCGTCTACACACCCGATACAAAAACGAAGCAGCACACGGTAAATAAATGCCAAATGGAAGTACAGGAAACGAACGGCGCAAATGATTCAACAAAGCGCTGCGTGGTCAAGCAGCGACAGCTTGAGGCTAGAGCATTGCATGGGCTCGGGCTTACCCGAAAGCCTGGGCCCGGCCCCGCCCACGGGCCAGGCCGGGCCGGGTAGAGCAGTCTTTTCACGGGCTCGGGCCGGGTTCGGGCACGGCGTGTGCTTTTTGACCCGAGCCCCGGCCGGGCTCAGGTTTTTTGACGCGGGCCCGGGCCGGGCTCGGACTTTCTGGTGGTGTGCATGTAACGTGCAGCGAGTTATTATCGGGCGTCTCAACTCTGAAAAACATGTATTTTTCGGTCTGGGCCGGGTTCGGGCCGGGTTCGGGCCGGTTTCGAGCCGGGCTCGGGCCTAAGGTAAAGGGGTGGCGGGCCGGGCCGGGCGGGTAACGTATAATATTTCCGGACCCCAGCCGGGCCCGGGTTTTGCCATAAAAGTTTTGATCGGGCTCGGGCGGGCAGCCCAACGTAAATAAGGGCCCGGGCCGCGCCCGGGCTGAAAAAGTCGGCCCGTGCAGTGCTCTAGCTTGAGCATCACACGCGGATGCCATGCCAATCTCTCTGCTGTTGGTAAGCTGCTGTGAAGATGAGAACAGCGAGTGGCACTGACATCGTGTCCGTCATTTCTCGCGTATGGCAAATCCTGCTTTGATGGACTTGACTGAGCTGTTAAAACTTTAATTAGTAAATAAATGGCATTAATAAATGTTCATCTGCACGCTTGCAAAATTGCGGTATATATTCTGTACGGCACTAAAGTGTACGGCACTATATTGCGTATGGCACTATAGTCTGTACGGCACTATCGCTAAAGTTGCTCATGTCTTATTCATACGAAGTTATCTTACAAAGTTGCTCATACAAAGTTTTCCCTCGGAATTTTGAGAATGACAGCCCACAAACAAAAGTCATGAACCATAACATCGACAGCGCATGCCTTTTATGTTAAATCTTCTCAGACTGAAATAATAGAAGTGTGGGAAAATAACAGAAGATCGGCCCACGCAAGTTGTCGCGTTTCTGCCAGAAAGCTCGCCTTCGTGCGTAGGGTTCGCCGCCAGCGTTTCCCGGTAAACATTACGGTTGCATAAGCTGCAGCTGCCGGGAGGCGTGAGAAGCAGTCAGGAATCTTTAAATGCTATCGCGTTCCACTCTTAAAGACGAAGCTCAAGCGTCCTCCACATTTTTGCCGTGGCTTCGGCAAGATGGCGGACGGTGCTTTGCTGCAAGCGCTTGACATTTATATTATCCCCTAATACAATGTAATGATTGCTAACGCTAACAAGTGACGCTGCCTTCGCGCCAACGAGTGGCGCGGCAGAACCCTGGCGAGCCGGCGTCCCTCATTGCACGGCGGTTCACAAGAGGGTTTGTGTTCGCGTGCGAGTGAGTTCTCTGGTCTCCGTGTTAGAGGCGAAATTCCATGCACTGATTGTACCAGCACGGCATGGATAGCACTACTGGTGTATCCTATCGCTTATTACCACCTATGCCAGCATAGAATCGTTATTGCGCTCACCTCTGACCGTTTCCAGCATGTTTCCAGCGTATACGACTTAACGAACATTATCGCGACTGTAGATCGAAAACTCCCTTTTTTTGCGTTACCACATTAGAATGGGTCAATATCACCAGTAAGCTTTACGTTGCACAAAAAAAGGAAAGAAAAAGGAGGAGGGGAGGTAGCATAAAAATTGCATGTCGCTGTCTTTACAGTCACTATCTATACTGTCAAAAATGTCGGATGGCACAATAACTTCACGTGCATCGGAATAGTTATTGCCCATTGCACTATTGTACTTTTCAACGAAAGGGACTGTGCAGAACGACCATGTCGCTTGTTTCTGTAAGCGTACGCTTTGACTTTGTTTTGAAGAACGGTTTCTGCCTTATAGTACATCAGCAGTTTACCGAAATTGAGCAGAGCCTTGAACTTTACAATTTCTCCGACGCAGATGAAGGAGCTGGCCGTACACTGCCGCGATCTCATCTGCCGCATGTTTGATCCTCCGAAGCAGACAAAGGCGAGGAGAGGTCCCAGACGAAGCATCTCGCTTCCAGCTGCCAAGAAAGAGAGAGAGCAAGGAGAGGAAAGGCAGGGAGGTCATCCAGAAGAGCATCCGGTTTGCTACCCTGCACTAGGGGTAAGGGAAAGAGGAGACAGAAAGAGAAAAATAGGGAGAGAATGAGCACTGAGTACACGTGGGACGATGTACAGGGACACTATAGGCGGTCTCTTAAACCGGTGCACTTCAAATACAGTACTAATGCACGCAACGCTTTTTGTGCCAGGGACGGGTGTAGCCACGGTCCGAGTATCTTTGACTCAGAGAACGGCCTCGAGTCCAGCCGGTTATAGTTGTCCTGAGAGAGAGGTGTTGTACGTCGTAGCGAGGACAGGTACACAATAGGTGTTCGACGGTTTCCTCGCACATACAGGAGTCGCACATCGGGCTCTCGTCCATTCCTATACGATGTGAGTAAGCGTTCGTGAACGCCACTCCCAGCCACAAGCGGCACAGCAAGGTTGCTTCGCCGCGGGAAAGGCTAGATGGCAGTTGTAGCCGTAGCAAGGGGTCCAACTTATATAATCGGCAACTGAAGGCACTTGAACTCCATAAAGCTTGTGACGTTTTGCGTGCAAGCAGACGAAGTTCCCTGGCTGTGTCCGTCCTCGTCAAAGGTATTGTACGCGTCTGGGTGTCTTCGTAGGCAGATCGGGCAGCCCTGTCAGCAATGTCGTTGCCGACGATGCCACAGTGAGCAGGAATCCATTGGAAGACTAAGCTCTGCCCTGTTTCCAGAGCATGGTGATGTACTTCCCTGATGTCGGATATCATCAGCTCGTAAGTTCTGTGATGTAAGGCTGACTTGATACTGTGAAGGGCTGCCTTAGAGTCACAGAATATGACCCATTTCTGTGCCGGCTCTTCGGTGACGTAGGTCACAGCTGCATGGAGGGCTGCAAGTTCTGCCGACGTAGATGTAGTCATATGTGACAATTTGAATTTAACTGTAACTTGCTTGGCTGGAACGACGAATGCGGCAGTTGAGCTGGTAGGTGAGGTCGAGCCGTCGGTATATATATGTATGTAGTCCTGATATGTCTGGTGCATTAATAGGAGCGTCAGTTGCTTCAGAGCCAGCGATGGATGATTGGCCTTCTTGGTGATTCCGGGAATAGAAAAATTCACTTGAGGCTGTCGCAGGCACCACAGGGGAGATGAAGGCTTCCACGCCGGTGTAAACGATGACGGTATACACTCTTGATGGGCGCTAATCACTTTTGAAAAGGTGGCTTGAGGTCTCTCCGCTGGCAGGGAAGCTAAGTGATGGTCGGGGATCCTTGACAGATGACGAATGATGCGCTCTGAGGGAGTCGGCAGCTACGTGTGTCTGAATCGTATGGTCTCTCGCGATGGCTATTGTTGCTGTTGTTGAGGTGCACCGAGGCAGCCCTAAACACGTGCGTAGGGCTTGACCTTGTATGCTCTCAAGAGCGCGAATGTTCGTCTTGCATGTACTTGACAAAACTGGCAGACTGTAACGAAGGAGTCCCAGGAACAGTACCCTGTACAGCTGCAGCATAGAATGGACTGGTGCGCCCCAGTTTTTCCCGCAGAGAAATTTGAATACCTGTGCAATATCAAATAACTTCTCCTTCAGGTAGACGAAGTGAGGGGTCCACCAGAGGCTACGGTTGATGATGACACCCAGAAAGCGATGCGTCTTAACATAGGACACAGCTTGACCGTTGATTGAAACTGGATACAGTGACATTTGCGCCTAAAGCCAACCAATGCGCACTTTTCTGTAGACACACTGAGGCCTTGTTCTCGTAAATAAGACGCCGTCATGGTTGCCGCCCTCGGAAGCCTGGCCCACACCTGAGGCCGAGTCACGGCAGAGGCCCAGATGCAAATGTCGTCGGCGTATATAGAGACATGAACTGTCCGCGGTAAACACTCCACAAGTCCTACCAAGACGAGGTTGAACAATATAGGGCTCAGCACTCCACCCTGCGGCACACCACGGCAGATGTAATGTTCAGAAGTTGGGCCGTCTTCAGTCTCTAAGAAAAATTGCCTCTCGGTCAAATAGTCCCGAATCCATTGATACATCCGACTACCAACTCCCACAGCCTCAAGTGAGTTCAGTATGGCATCATGGGCGACGTTGTCGTATGCTCCTTTGACATCGAGAAAAAGTGCAACTGGTAGGCGCTTGAGAATTTTCTGTTCTTGGACCCAGGTAACGAGGTCAATAACACTATCGATGGGTGAGCGACCTTGACGAAAGCCAGCCATGGCATCCGGATAGATGTTAAATCGCTCGAGGTACCATTCCAAGCCAGCAAGAATCATTCTTTCCATCACTTTGCCGACGCAGCTCGAAAGCGCAATCATACGATATCATGATAAATCAAGCGGAGACTTTCCAGGTTTCAGAATGGGGATCAAGTGGCTCGATTTCCATTGTTTAGGAACAACACCGTTTCGCCAAGACTCATTGTCACTACGTGCACTGTCACTACGAGCAGCTCACTACGTGCGTCGTGTCCAAGGTGGCATAGGGCAGCATACGTGATGCCATCTGGTCCTGGTGACGAAGAACGCCTGCAGGTAGCTAAAGCAGCGTCGAGCTCTTCATGTGAAAATAGCACGTTCACTTCTGGTACACGTGCCTCAGGGACGCCATTCAGTGCCACGTCAGTAGGGATGACCACTGATCCAGAAACCCGCACACAGAACTCTTCAGCCACTTCAAACTGCGAGCGGTGTTGGTAGAGGGCCAGAGCAGCAAAGGGCTTCCTTTGATGCGGGCATGAGCGAAGACCCGTAACCGTTCTCCATATGTTTAAGAGCGATCTTCGGGGATCAAGCGTCTGACAGAAAGATTTCCATCGCTTGTCTTCCAATTTATCCATACGACGCTGAACTTTCTTTTGTATGCGTCGTGAAGCCCTGAGGTCTAGAACCGATTTCGTGCGCCGATACCTTCTTTCCGCCTGTCGGCGTTCCGCACGCAGCCTCTCCAGTTCTGTGTCGAAGTGCGTTCGCCTTGCTGACCTTGTGAGCGAGCACATGAATGCTTTCATTGAGTCCGCGATTTCGTCTTCTATATTGTGTGAAAGGCCTTCCCGACATGCGTCATCCATATGCTCCTTAAACCTTGACCGCTCAACTGTACGCAAGACTGTAGAGGAGCATTGCCCAACTCCACTAATCTTGATGTATGTTGGAATATGGTCGCTTCCATGTGTCTCTATGTCAGTAAACCATTGGACGCTCGAGGCGAAGCGTCGTGACACCAAAGTCAAGTCTAAGCAGCTACTATAGGTCATGCCTCGCAGAAATGTAGGGCTTCCATCATTCACACAGCACATATCATGGTCGGCAGCAAAGAAGGCAAGACTCCTGCCCCTGGAATCAATTTTAGTGCTTCCCCATAGCTGGGGATGCGCGTTAAAGTCACCTGTGATAACCCAGGGGCCATTGGTCATTTGCAATATTCTCTTGAGCCTTTTGCCATCAAAGTGACCCACTGGGGATATGTAGGCTCCAATAAGTGTAAATGACACATTCTTCTTTTTTACATGCAGGCAGACATATTGGTTGTCGTCATGTGGCTCTACCGCGTGAGCGACATACGTAAGACCGGTGCGGATGTAGACGATTACTTTGCTGCATGCTCCGTATGTGGACGAGGCGAAAGGTTCGTAACCAGACAGTCTTAGTGGAGTCGATGTATTTGGTTCGCATATGACCAGTATGGGGAAGCGATTTGTAAAAACGAATTGGCGGAAGTCTGCTATGCGGGTCCTGAGACCTCTGGCATTCCACTGGAAGATCGACGCACCTTTAACTTCAGTGCGGAAGGCGACTATTGGTCGAGCCATGGTGCTTAGACGATGCTAGCAAGCACTGGATTTAGTGCATCCAGTATTTGCAGAGCACTTCGAGCTGCATGTGTTTGTAGCTTGTTCAGGATCATGCGGATTGTATTAATTAGCGACTGCAGCATTACAGTCACTTGCCTGTCCTGGTCGGACAAATCACCGACAGTAGACGCCGAGGGTTGTCCTTCATAAGTTTGCCGCGTTCCTGTTGGTGCTTGCTGTCGTTTTGGTAGGGCCGGCCAAGATTCAGCAGATGTCGTCTTCTCAGTGGTTCTGTCCTTCGTGGTCCTTTCCGCATTGTATGGTCTGGGCGGCAGAGGAGGAGGTGATGTCATAGGAAGTGGCAAGCGCCGTAGAGGCAACAGCCTTCCTTGAAGAACGTCGGCGACGGGAACGTCGCCTCCTGATCTTAGCGGCGGCTTTTCGATGAGTTGAATGATCTCTCACCATTTCTTTCAAGATGGTCATTTCCTTTTTAATATGCCGGCAATTCTTCGATGAAGCCTCATGTGACCCGCTGCAGTTCGAACACTTCATTACAGTGGCGCCACATTTATCTGCATCATGGGGCTCGGCGCAGCGGGGGCATGTTGCCTGGTTTTCACAGACACTGCTCACGTGCCCCAGTTTCATGCATTTGCGGCATTGAAGAGGCTTCGGTATGAAAGGCCGCACAGCATGTCTGAAGTGTCCCACCTTAACATGCGACGGTAGATGGTTACCCTTGAATGCAACCTTCACGCAGCGTGAACTGCCTATCCGAATGACATCAACAATGACCTCGTCATTAGCTGGCTTGACAAGAATTGGCAAGTCGTGGTTAAGGATGGCTACTTCGACGTCGTAGATAACGCCAATGACTATATCAGATCCCAGCGGGATGTAGGAGCGCACCTGAATGCCATCAAGGTCGGTTACGCTGCGTAGAGTGGTCAAAGCACCCGCGTGTTGGACATCGACCGCTAGTAGATTTTTGCGGGTGCTCACTCGAATGTCTGATATTTCATTGGGCACCAAGGCTTCCAGTAACATCGATGCAGATTGTCTGTTAAGCAGCTTCATGTTAGCGGTAGGAAGCACGGGCACAAATATGATGGTATTGGAGTCCGGCATTTGCGTCTGTCTTACTGTTTTCGTACTTGACGATGAAGACGTCCTAGTGTTCCTTCTCTTCGCTTTGCGGCTCTGCACAAGTTGGAAGTCGTCATCGGAAGGGTCGTCACTGCTGAGAGAGTAGACTTGGGTGTCCTCGCTGTCGCTGTCGCTCTGTTGACCGACCCGCTTCCTGGAGGCGGCCGCCGCTGATGCCGCCGTCGCCGGCAGACGTGCAGGGTCGTCCACGTCCATCACGACCGAGCAAGGAGCGAAGACCAGCGGATGCACTTAGATTTGCACGGAAATAAACCGGAGCTAGAAAGAACAGCACTGTGTCAAAGCACACTTTGTCCTCCAGCTGCCAAGTTTCCAAGCAAACCAAGACCGTCGGATTAGGATTCCTGACGCCAAAACGGACATTCAAACTTTCAACCCACCAGGATGTTTGCATCGCTCAGTGCTTATGCGACAGATTTGTGCAGCCTCCTCCCGGCAGGGGAACGGGGAGAGGTGTCGTCACATGATCCTACAGAGAATATCCCACCAACATCCGTACTCGAGAAACTGGATTTTTTATTATTTTTTTAAGCCGAGCAAAACCAAAGACTGATTGACTGAACAAGTGCTATCGCGAACGGGAAGCCTGCCTTCCACACGACTGCAACACGAACGTACGAAGGAAACCCGTTCGGGGCTTCTACCTCGTAGACGACGTAGGCCCTCGTCGGGGCGCGCGAGCGCCCAACTGCAGGCACACATAAAGTTTGCTCCGATCCAATCCAATCGAGAGAATGCTTCATCTCTATCCTGAACCTGCCTCTACCTTGAGAGGTTCTATTTTGAATATTTTGCCATATTCAGTACTGAAAGCTGAATGAGCTAGTATGAATTTACGATGAAAAAAAAACACGGCACAACAATTAATACACGGCCATACGATGGCACTGAATGACACAAGCGCCGCTTTACTGATTTACCACAAAACTGCAAGGACGACTACAAGGAACAACACTCAAGCAGGAAATGCGCGTGCGCTGCAGTGAAGAATTACCACACGAGTACAACTACCCCCCCCCCCCGCCCCCAAAGAATATATATATATATATATATATATATATATATATATATATATATACAAAGCGTGCTTATGTCTTTCGTTCCCTTCTGGGAAATTATTAATAATTGTCATCCAGGCGAGACAATACTACGAAGCTGCAAAGCGCACCTGTGGGCTGTGTTTCCGGTTTCGTTCCGCCGACGACGCTGATTTTACAGCGCAGCTATCTTTGGTTACAAATCCGCCGTGGTTATTCACTGCATGCGTAGAAGTTTACAATATATTAGATTACGCTGTAAACCGATTTACACCTTTAAGTCTCGTTAAGGGTGCAAATGTGGACGCGGTTACTTGCATATACGCAAGTAACCGCGCATGTGAGTTGCAGACACAAAACACATTTACAAGAGTAAATCGTTGTACAGTGTTCGAAGGTTTAGAAGTGAGCATCTACTGTGAATATCTCGGCAAGCTATACAGTTTGCAGATGGCATTGTCTTGATCAGCATTGCTGGTGAATTTCCGGAGTCCCCCACTACGGCGTGCCTCATAATCAGAACTGGTTTTGGCACGTAAAACCCCATAATCTAATCTAATCTAATTGCTGGTGATGACTTGCAACAAATGACTGAGGACTGACAATGTGTAAAAGCAAGGTTGAAGAATATTATGCGGAAGACGAAGGCAATGTTTAATAACACGGTAAGAGAAGCAGAATTCATAGATAGCAATCACTTTCAAGAACCTACGCAGGAGTGTCCTTTATCTAAGCGAATTACTCACAGGGGGTCATGATCAGGAAAAGCAAATTTACGGAAAAATAAATAAGTAGATTGGAGCGTATACAGCATACATTATTAAATCAACCGCAAATTGCAATAAGTGAGGTAAAATAACTTATAAAAACGTTAATTAGAAAAATCACTTTAAATAGGCGATTATGAAGTTCGATTTACCGTGCGAGCAAGGTCCGCCGCTTTAAGTAAGCCAGTTCAATGACTACAATTACGCAATCTGCCACAGACGAATTTTAAAAATTGTGTACGCTCTAAAAAAAGAAAGAAAATACCCCGTATATGCAATCGTACCCCAGCTAGCGCAGGTTGTACCTGTGAGCACCAATGTATTTCGAGCTATGGACATAGTTGCTTATAGTTTACTGTCTATACGTATGTGCGCCACGACGTATAGTGCATAACCCACTGGTAGTGCGACGACTGTATATGCCGGCTTTCCAGGACTGTCTGCTCCGATATCGGCGGGTCGTCAAGACGCGCCAGCGCGGTCGCGTGTGACTGCCTGTGTGCGCTGTAGCGGGGACAATGACAAAGTACGTGTTCGATAGTTTCCTCGCACCACGAGTCGGTCAAGGCACTCTTGAAATTTTTGCGTCCGAGTGGCCCATTAGAGAGACTGTATTCTCATGGACGTTCCCAACCTGCTCTATTTTTTGTTGGTGACTTTTCTTTATCTCTCCGCTATTCTTTCCGTCTTTCATTTCCCCTTACCCTTCTCCCAGTACAGAGTAGCCAACCAGAATCGTGCTTTTCCCGCCCAGTTTATTCCCCTCCCTCTTTCTCCTAGCGCATTACTGTTTATCCAAAATATTGTAGGAAGCTACAGTTAATCTCCCAGCTAGCACAAAAGAGATATAATCATTCTTATTCATGGATATTTCGCCTTGACCGTCAAAAATCTAGATTGAAGAAGTCAACATCGAGAAGGATTAAATTGGGATGGAAAAATCTTGCTATAAGGCGGATTTTAGAAGACGTTTAAAATCGCTTGTTCTAGCAGCCTACAATTATTGATTTTTTGTTGTTGTTTTCTTCCGCTTTTTGGCGGGAAAAACGGACGTTGGTTTTTGTTTTTGCTTCGCCCTGTTAGAAGAGAGTGCAATCAACCCTGGCGCGGGTGTTTGCATTGTGGTGAGTGAGCAGTGAAGGGGCAGCTGCTTGCTCTTTATGCTCATAATGAAGTCCACAATAAAGAAGAAAAGTTAGGCTGACCTTTCAGACCGTCAGAAGAGGCGTAGAGTTAATGGCGAACCGATATCTGCCAGTCCTGTTGCCACGAGTACCGTCCAATAAGTATCATGGTAGGTTAATGAAAGTAGTAACCATGCTTCTAGTGAAGTATCCTCGCCACATGAGGATGCTCAATCCAAGTTCAGTTTTCACGAAAGTGACCTTACCTTGAAAGGAGAAAATGCAGAAGCACACATGCAAGACATTTTTAGATAATATTTTATTCCACAAAACGACCCTCCTATGAGCGCGTGCATCGAAAATGGAGGTTCGTCGGACTATGCATCATCATCTGCAGAAAATCAGGCAAGTCTTTGTCCACGTAAATGTGTGGAATTTCAAGGATGGCTATGATGGGTTACAAGTCACCGAATTCCGCTTGTCCCAGTTTCTGAACTTCTCCGGAAACTAAGCACCACTTTCGACGCTGATTTTGTCATCGACGCGAGGACATTGTTGAACAGTCCTCGATACACTTCAACGCGATCTGTCCCTCCTGGCGAATATTGCCATTTTTCTTTGAAGGAAAATTTAGAACGCATGATTGATGTGTTCCTGAGTGGCTGTCGAGGGTAGATCCCTTGACAACGCTCAGAGAATGTTAAATGACAATGTCAGCCAAGTTGGACTGACGGTTCAAACTGTAAAATGTTTTGATATTGTTTGTCGCAGTTTTCGTTTTGTCTGTTTGGTTAACCTGTTTTACTTTGACCGAAAGGAAGAAAAAGACACCGTAGTCTAGTTGCTAGAGAACCGGCTGCTGTGACCCACGGCAGAAGTACGATTCCATTATAGGTTGCACATCACTTTTTTGTATTATAAAGCGAGTTAGGAACCTACCTACCTACCGCAAAGTGCCAAGAATGAGGCATTAAAAAGTTCGACTTGCGTTATTTCAAATTATCTTTGTGAGGTGGCGCTAGCATTATGGTAGCAGCCGCATTTTGTATTTTCTTAGTTAAATTAGCTAGCATTTTTGTGCTTCAGGTACCGAGTACGAAGCCACACTGAGTATTTTTCTGCATTGCAGCAGCGTGTGTCGCAAGAGGATGCAGCGCCGTGACGTATCATAGCGGGTAACTGACAAAGCGAGGAGTGGCGCGACGGCTCATCGGCGTCATCGCTTGCGCCGACGCAGTCTGAGCAGCCAAGCGGACTGCGCTCTCCGCGCAGCTTCCCTCCAGATTGCGTAACTTTTGAACCCGCCGTTACATTGACCGTTATTTTTGTCAGGACCAGCCGTTAAGTTCCTGACGCGTATTCGTTCATGAACTGCGGAGCGCCAGACTGCCTTCCACATCTTCTTTGTTCACGTAAGTAGTCACTGCCACTTTGACACCTGTCGTGTTTAATTATTTACGGTTTTCAGGCGGGAGTTTTAGGTGGAAGTTTTAGGCGGTAATGAAGTTTTTCAATGAAAGCGCCTTGATTTTAACTGGAATCTCTAATATTGTTTAAGAGGCATGTTTACGTCTGCGTACGTTTCTTTTATTGTGTGCGTATTCAGGTTTGCCAAAGCTGTCTAAAATTACCTCTGCGACGTTTCGTTGACCATTGATCGTTAGGAAGACGATGACATTCCCGTTTGGCGCAGAATGATGAGACGTGCTACGGTCTTCGCGTAGCCACAGCATTCTTCCGTCAACGCTCTTGTGCGAGATCATTCGTGTGTTTTTCCGAGCGTGAAAGGTGCCCGCGAATATACGCAAAACTGCCGAACGACTGGCCGCTCGAGGCAGTTTGCGTGTATTGGCAGGCATCTTTCACACTTGGAAAAACACTTTATGCAGCTCATATTGAGAAACAGAAAGCGGTATCAGGGGTTTCTCATGTTGCTTTACAATCTTCTCATTGACACTTTTCATCTAACTATAGTAATTGAGAAGTTAATTAATTAATTAGAACTAATTATCTAATTTGGCGGAATGCAAAAAATAATCTGAGTATCTCCAACATTACCTTGGTTCTGTCCTGGTACGTGGCACTTGCATATTTTTAAAGTTTGGCTAAAGTTAAATGAAACACCCTGCATGTAGTGCACTGTTGCCTTGTTTTTTGTAACATAATCCGACAGTGTAGCTATTTACAGCATCTTTTTTTAGGATACCTAACATTTTTTGGCTTCAGTCATGCAACAAATAAATTTTGAGGTCGCACGGGCGTTTTCTTTCTGCAAGTCTGTGCAGTAACAAAATTCTGCTTAAAAAAGAAAAATTCCAATATACAGTTGTAATAGGCACTGCTGTTACATTATAAACATAGAGACTCCGTGTTTATCAGCATAACAATAAAGAGTTTTTTGTAACTTACTATGCAGGCACATACCTACGTGCAAGAGAGAAGGCGCGTGAGGGTGAAGACACCGATCATGTACCCTCTACAGGTGCCGAATGGGCAGACGAAAACGCCGCCGCCCAAAGGGCCACCACAAAACTCCTGAACTCCAAGAACCCAGGTAACTGTTATTTCATATTAAAGTCGTACGAATTAAATTTTCAGCGTGACACATATGCAGTCGTATCTCGATAATTCGAACTCGAAGGAGCCCGAAAGTTTGTTCGAATTAAAGGAAAGACTTATTTCTGAAGTATTCGTGCACCACAGCACGACGTACGAATGGAGTCGTTATATATCACGGCGCTCAAGCAGATGGCGAGTAGGGGCCACGAGACTGCCCACCTGCCCACGTCGAGCAACGCTCGCAGAAAACGATGCTGTAGGGAGCGGGCGGCGCCAGCACGGCGGCGCCGGGCGCGCGCGGACACGTCGAAGGTGAGGGAGGAGGGCGTCAGGGAAGCGGATTTGGCTGAGCAGAGGTGACCCCGTCGCTTCGGTGGCTCCCCTCACTCTCCCTCTCAACTCCCTCGTAGCCCCCCCACCTTCGACTGTCTCCGTGCGCGCCCGCCGCCGGCCCGGCGCCAGCTTAACCCTCTCCCTTTCTTTTCCTGCCGTTGAAGCGAACGTTGGCCGGTTGTGAGCAGTTTCGTTGGCCGGACTGGGCCTCCGTCGTTGCTTCCCTCTGCGTCGCAGCCGCAGCGTTGAGACATCGACTCGAACACGCGTGTTACGGCGCGACGACGTAACGGCGACCTTGCCATTTAAGAGAGTGAAATTTACACCGCGGTTCTTTTATTGCGATAGAAATTATATGGGCACTCCAAGCGCATTTTTGCCGCCGTCGTCGTCGCCGTGATAATCCGTATAAAGTGCAACGGCGATGAAATCGTCGCCGCGCACCATGTGTGGGTTTTAGTGTGTGGGCTCATTTCGGTGTAAGCAATAAATTGCATATGCAAGCACTCTAGCTCATAATTGATATATAAACTGCACGAGCTTAACCTTTAACCCATTGCGTAACTATAATTATGTCACCAAGGTCAAAGTTAGTGAAACTGGGTGGAAAATTACGGCTTATGTTCCCACCTTGTGTGTGGATGACTCACTGTTTTTGTAAAAAAAATTCTTTACAAGTGCTTGGCAATGTTATTGTGTGGAGGTTTTCAAACAGGCAAGTCATAGGCGTGAAAAATTTTAATGGTTTAATTACAGCAACTGAAGTTCTTACTGTATATGCTTGAAGCAGCCGTGCTGCAAATAGTCGCTGTTACTTAAGGTTGCACTCGTCTGCTGTCTTTTATTTTTTAAGGAATCGCAATATATTTGCTCAATTTGAAGTATGCGATGTGTTTGATAGACTGGTGTTTAGGTATATGCTCAAGCCTGCGCCATTTCTGAGTTGGCTATGTCATCTGTGGCAAATAAAATTGGGGTGGTGTAACAATGCTGTCACACTGAAGCTGTGCCTTTGCAGAGCCGCACTTACCTCTTTTCTCGTACAACATTCTAAGAAATGCATTATCTATTCCTTTCTTTGAATGCTAATTGGCACCTACTTCGCACGTGTTTAGGAGGCTGCTGTCATCTACCAATCGCCAACTAGTCAAGGTAACAGCCTCCTGAAAGCTAGCAAAATAGCCGACACTTACACTGGTTGGCGATTGTACATGCAACACCTTCAGTTAGATGTAAAGTATGTCTTCAAGGCAACAGAAGGGAATTTCACTTGTGATCGGTTAATGTTAGAACCATGTTAATAAAGGTGGAATGCTCGAAAACTGTGTACTTGGACCAATATATTGTAGTGCTGCCCATTGCCAAGATATATTGCAGTGCTTATTGCCAATGCATTGAAAAACTATACGTTCACTAAGAAAAGTGTGCTTCAATTAACATACGTTTTACACATGCCTAATGTTTTTGCAGTAAGAAGACCTGCTGAATAAAGGAGCTACAGCCCAGCAGCCTGTTCGAAACCAGGTTTATCAAGGTCGATACCTGTAATGGACGTTACTCGGAGGCACTCATATATTTAATGTTGATTGCTAGCTTGTCTAGTCGTGTTTACTTTTTGCAATAAAAAAATGTTATTGCTGTATGTGTTTCGTGTATTGCACAAGCGCAAACCTGCTTGCCGCCGGCCGGCGAAACGCCGCAGGGGCATGGGGAGAGGGAAGGGAGACGAGGGGGTGCTAGAGGGGAGGGTGAAAAAAAAACGGATGTCAAAATCCTGATTGTAGCAGGATTCAATCTGTATTTTTTAAATGCTTCTAATGCTCTTACAAAATCCCATTTCAAGACAGGATTTTTCGAAACTACTTTAAGCAGGATTCTAGAACTTCTTGCAATAGTCCTATCCGCCGGACATTAGCAACGATATACGACCGTTTATCACCTTCTAAACGGACTGCACGGATTTTTTAGTGCGTCTTTCAGACGTTCATTTAGTCTTGGCGAATCGGTATGGAAGCAGTTTTCTATCGCTTTTGTGCTAGCTGGGATCTGTAGCCTGCATGGAATACTGCTAACAAGACGTGCAGGCTTGATTATAGCGTGCGATTTCAGCCTAGATATGTAATCCCCCGATGCCAACAACAAAATTCTCTTGAGAATATATTGTCGTTTGGTTATGAGAACGAAATTTATTAACCTACCAGGGTGACAGCTGTGTGAAACCCTTACCGACTTGAGTTTCCGGAACTGATCAAATGAGATATGTGCTGGAGTTCTTGCACGTGGAGTGAGCGACCACTTACCGATTTTCGCATTCTTTACAAAATACACGAGTCAACGAAAAAATTGATTCAACTTCTTATAGAAAGATCACTACCCAGGCAATTAAGAACTTTCAAGATTAGTTGGTCGAGCGAAATTTTCGAAATCGCAGACACTGCACTTGCTAATGAAATGTGCATAGCGAAAGTCACATACATTTATCATTTTGCTTTGCACCTGTATTGCTCAAAATGAACAAATAAACTCGCAGTTTCGCATGAAAGGTGAAGCATTGATAGCGATAGCAAGCACTCTATTAGACAACTACAAGAAGTAAGGCTCGTAGCTTTATGGGCCGTATAAATTGCCGTAAACATTCGCTTAGAAAATAAATTAGCAAGCATGGTATCAGGCGCGTACAGACAAACATGAACAGATCTCACTCGTTGACCGCAGACACTCGCTGTCATAAGTCTGGCTCGAAGAAGAGCGGCAACAGCGGCGAGCGAAGTCCCCATCGTGCTGTCTTTCGCTTCAACGCGCACTAGGCGCGCGATAACGCAGCGCCCACTAATCCACCAGTCATCTATGTCGGCTCGCCTAGCATTTGCACCCGCCGCAGATTACTCCCAAAATTGGGCTTCGCAGCCGCAGTCGGGCTGGAAGTGCAGACGCGCCGACCTGCCACCCTTCCCCACTTCTGCCCCGTGCGCCAGAAGACGGAGCGCATCAAGCCACCATAATTCTCGACTCACCTTTGCACGCTTTCACTCGCACTCTCAACACACGGCGCGCGGCTGCGGTGTTATCGCACTTGGACTTTACGCGGAACGTCAGGGCGATGCCAATGGCGGAAATGCGCCTGGAGTGTCCAATAATGCGGCTGACGGCTTCGAGTTTTCTGCGCCCTATGGCGCAACCTGGTGGCGAAAAAGAAGTTGGCTGAGTAGTATACAGATACGACGACGCTCCACAGAGTAACGCGAGCCTCGCTTGTTTTGAGTGTTTCGAGTTTTGTGCGTAGTTTTTCGCAATCTAAAAGTTCTTCTAACGTACACACAACCTTTTGCGCTACAGCCTGTAACATTGGTCATGGAAAGCAAGCGCTCTTTGCTCCAGCAAACTGTACGGAAGGCAGGCGGACCCGGCTACTACGGCGAGCAGCGCGTGGTCCCGAAGTGTCGTAACCGCCGTTATTGTTCCGTGCTGAATTACCATGAACAAGAGGGTTTGTTTCTACCAGTTTCCCTCAAAGCCGTACTAAGTGAAGCAGTGCAAGCGCTGTTCTGTGCGCTGTTCTGTTCGACGTTGTAAGGCAAGTACAGAATAAAAAATAATTCGGCAGAAACACTAAGGACTGCTTACATGTGGGAACGCGAAAGCACTATACAGTCCTCGGAACGTCATGAACTCGCTCACTTTATGCATTCATGACGCGGCGCCACCTCCTCCCAATTGGCTGCGCCGGCAGGTGCCAACGACGCACGCACTAAGCAACATCTTTAGTCAGCCAGATGGCTCCGACGTGAAGTGTGCAGTGACGCACGCACTAGGCACACACACCTTTAGTCAGTGATATAATCTCGACCGGGTGAGGTGGGTCGTCACCGCAGGAATCAGGGACGACGATGAAGGCGGGCATCGTGATGATGAAAAATAGAAAAAATGATTGTATTCACTTCATTGGTACATGGTTTTGACTCTATCCGAGTCTGGAGCGGTTCTGATTAACACGGGGTCCAGGACGGCCTTAAATCCCCTCGTGGTGGCCGATGTTTCCTTCGGGGAAGTCCTCTCTCCGGTGGTCAAGTTGACGAGCTCCTCTCCCTCGGGTCCTCCTTCTTGGTAGCTCGCCGTTTTCGTCTGCTCCGTAGAGGTGAGACGCTCTCTCGGGGATGAAGGGGATTATCTCGTCACGGTAAAAGCGCTGGGGCTTGCTTCCCACATTGTAGAGATACAGATTCCAGGAAGATCATAACCTGCCGATGACTCCTTCGCGGAACTTGTGGAAGTGTCAGACCTCTGTCGGGCGGTCAAGTTGACGACCTCCTCTCCCTAGGGTCCTCCTTCTTGGTAGCTCGCCGTTTTCGTCTGCTCCGTAGAGGTCAGACGCTCTCTCGGGGATGAAAGAGGATTATCTCGTCACGGGAAAGGCGCTCCAGCTTGATTCCCACATTTGACAGGTGCAGTTCCAAGCCGATCATAACAGCCCGTCCAGCACCACAGGAGGTCTCGAAGTGGTTGCAGCATCCAAGCACCTCGAAGAGACCGTAGACCCCGTGCCTCTGCTTTGTTTCGCCATTCGTTCCAAGGCCGGCCAGGTGACACCCTCTGGAAATAGAGCACGCCAAGCCCAAGGCACAACAAACAGAGAGCACCCAACTGACCATGAGAACTGCCAGGTTCACACATTCTTCACGCAAAACCTTATCAGAATTAAACCTGTAGCCCTCGTTCGAGCTTCCCGAAAATTAACAAAAGGAAAAACCAGACTTAAGTGCATTTTTCAATTAACCTAATACCTAACGTTTTTGTTTCTCCTGCCCAGGAAAGCCACATTTATTGAGAGACTGAGAGTGCATTGAAAATGATCAGACGGATAAATGCTGCGCAGTGAGTTAGTTACTCGTTGGGTCAGTAGTATCTGCCAGTACCAGGGCTTCTAAGGCAAAATGTACTGCGCTCTGATGACCGCTTGAACTCCTAATTAAGCTGATTTATAAAGTGGCATTTAAAGCCAGAAAACCAAAAGCCATACTCTATCTGCAATGGTAGCCGATAAACGCACCTACCCTGTAAGCATTGAATTACCCAAAATGGTTTGTTTTTACAAACCTCCAATGGGGGGGTCAATGCCTATCTACAAAAACAGCGCGTTCACGAGCCACCAGGGTCGAAAAACCTGCTTCGCAGTTTTATTCGCGTAACTGGCGCGCATAACAATCATCACAAGGAATCATCGAGATTAACGCGGAACCTTTGAAATTAAAAGAAATAAGGTCTTAATAACTAACAAATGAAAAAAAATGCAACGTGTTCTATTTACAAATTTACAAACGGGAACCTTATGGAGGCGCCCAATTAGACAATTACTACCCCCTAATGTGCACTCGACTAGGTCACAATCTGAAAGTCATTGGGCCTCGCCATGGGCAATAAAGGGTGCCAGACATACACTGCCCCCTTCCGTCACCCGTCAATTCGTGTGGCCGCAGCTTTCTTTCGCGTCTCAGAGAGGGAGGCCGTAAACTCGAGGAGAATCGCCATTCTTCCTTTGTCCTCGCTCTCGCGGCGCATTCCCCCTCATTGACTGTTTTACTGGCCCTGTGCGTGCGCGCGTACCTCAGTCAGGTTGCCCCTTTCAGCCGCAGTCCTACTCGCGGAGACGCGCCCTGTTCTGTTGTCATCCGCCTTTGGCGACGTCTCCGTTTTCTTAACCACCATAACGAGCCCTTTGGAGTTCTGCGTGATGGCCTGTGCCCTTGAATTACGGGCTCCGGTGTGGCCTCTTTCTTGAATTTGCGCTGCGCTAAATACTTCGCTCGTTAGCGCCGTCTGAAAAATTTTTGCATCGCCAGGCGGTCACCGAATGTGCCTCTGCAATCCCCGATCGTCCGGTTCCTGTCCTGTTTAGCCGCCATATCAGTCTCCTCACCTTTGGACGATTCCCGACCGTCGTTCAAATGCGGAGGTACAAGGGAGTTTTTCAGCGCCTCCTTGACCTTTTTAGGGCTGCTAAAACAAGCCTTGTCTCCGCAAGGAACGTCCTCCGGAATAGCCACTGTTTCTACCTTCGCGACGTAATTGCTCTCTTTAGCCGCGATTCCTTCTTTAACAACCTTCAAATGGTCTAAATAACCCTCAGAATGTGGCAGCTCCAAATTAGTTTCTAATTCCTCTGTCATCCCTTGCTGCTGTATTGCACACTGAGCCGGAGGCCTCCTCGCTAGCACCTTTTTCCTTGCTTTCATTAGCTATGTGCTGTGCTTCCTGAGTGCCTAAGTCATGAGGCCTTTCCCTTTCTTCGTTGCCGTGCCTAATCTCCGCCGCGATCTCCTGAGCCGGGGGACGCGGGAGAGCTTGGACCGTATGGTCGCCAAAACTCAAGCCCTTCTTCTTTAACAGCATCTCCGAGCGATTTGAAAATAAGTAGGGGTATTGTTTGGACAGATTTTGCGATACTGCTGCTTCAGTCAGCAATATTCCGAACGGCCCCTCGATCTTTACACTGGCTATGGGCAAACAAACACTATTCTCCTGAATTACCTGCCGGATCCACGCATGTTCCCCGGTGAAATCCTCAGGTTGCACATACGCAGGGTGGACGATGTCCATTGTCGCAGCCGAGTCCCTAAGTACCCTGCATGGCGTTCCGTTCACTGCGAGGTCGCGAAGGTAGGGCTCTAAGAGCGCCAAGTTGTCGTCGTCATTCACGAAAGAAAAAACGATTCTAGGCCTTCTGCAGCCGATCGCAACGTGTCCAGGCTCGTGGCAACGGAAACAGACGACCGGTTTTCTAGCCTCAAACGCCATTTTTGTTTTTATTTCGTCTTTCATTGTGGTTTCACTCTCTCCGGGATTATCGGTCGGCGCGTCATTTTTCCCACCTCCAGATTTCTCGCTGTGAAAGGGGCGCTTGTGTTCTTCTTTGCTGATTTTGTTGAAGGGCCTGACGCGTGTTTTCTCGGATTCGCGACGTGCGGCGAATTCATCTGCTAGCACTGCACCCGTTCCAAGCCCTTTTCGCCCGACCTATCTTGAATCCAAAGGCGCATCTCTTCGCTCAAGGACCCATAGAACTGCTCCTTGCAGATTAGCTCCACAACCTTGTCGTGACAACCGAACGCGTCTTCCCCTTTTAGCCAATCAATTAAATTGGCTTTCAATTTACAAGCGAAATCATGATAAGACTCGCCCGGTGTCCTAGCTGCCTCCCGAAAACGGCGGCGGAAAGCCTCCGCTGAGAGCCGATATTTTCTTAGCAGCGCAGCTTTTACTTTCTGATAGTCCTCTGACTCGTCCTTCGTTAGCCTTGCAATTATTTCGGTTGCTTCGCCAGGAAGAACGGTCAGAATCTGTTGCGGCCAACTCTCTAGTGCCAAACCGTTTCTCTCGCAGGTTCGTTCAAAAATAACGAAAAACAATCCCATGTCATCGTTCACCTTGTACGATGGCATGCATGAGATCCCTTATCTTCACTCCTACTTCACCTGAACGTCTTTCATCTATTGAGAGGTTATTTGCTGATTGCCTGGCCAGATCCCGCTGCACGTCTAGTTCTTTTAGCTTTAGTTCGTGAGCTCTCTGTTCCTCTCATTCCTTTCTCTCTGCACCTCTCTGTTCCTCACGTTCCTTTCTCTCTGCAGCTCTCTGTTCCTCGCGTTCCTTTCTTTCTTCAGCTTCCCTTTCAGCTTTCTCAGCTCTTTGCCTTTCCTCTGCAGCATTTTGCTCAGCTTTCTCAGCTCGTTTCTCTATCTCTTTCCATGCTTCTGAAATTTCGTCCTCAAGAGCCCCGCACTTCTCAATCGCCTCAATAAGCTGCGGCTTTCTCTGACTTTTCCCGACCTCAATTCCCAGCTCTTCACAAAGTAATAACACCTCTGGCTTTTCCGTTTGCCCAAATCCATGGTCAATCCCGAACCAGGACTTTATTACTCTACTGTGACGTGAGGAAGCTTTCAACAGGAGCCTGCACGTACAGAAACTGATTCACCGTTTTAGAAAACACACAAACTAAAACCTGGCAAATTCTCAAAGAAAGTCAAGCGCTCACCATTCTGCTGAAGTCAGGACGAAGGGTGGAGTATCCCATTGCTGCCAACCAGCTGATATAATCTCGACCGGGTGAGGTGGGTCGTCACCGCAGGAATCAGGAGACGACGATGAAGGCGGGCATCGTGATGATGAAAAATAGAAAAAAGATTGTATTCACTTCATTGGTACATGGTTTTGACTCTATCCGAGTCTCGAGCGGTTCTGATTAACACGGGGCCCAGGACGGCCTTAAATACCCTCGTGGTGGCCGATGTTTCCTTCGGGGAAGTCCTCTATCCGGTGGTCAAGTTGACGACCTCCTCTCCCTCGGGTCCTCCTTCTTGGTAGCGCGCCGTTTTCGTCTGCTCCGTAGAGGTGAGACGCTCTCTCGGGGATGCAGGGGATTATCTCGTCACGGGAAAAGCGCTGGGGCTTGCTTCCCACATTGGAGAGATACAGATTCCAGGAAGATCATAACCTGCCGATGATTCCATCGGGGATCTTGTGGAAGTGTCAGACCTCTGTCGGGTGGTCAAGTTGACGACCTCCTCTCCCTAGGGTCCTCCTTCTTGGTAGCTCGCCGTTTTCGTCTGCTCCGTAGAGGTCAGACGCTCTCTCGGGGATGAAAGAGGATTATCTCGTCACGGGAAAGGCGCTCCAGCTTGATTCCCACATTTGACAGGTGCAGTTCCAAGCCGATCATAACATCAGCCAGAAGCGTGGAGCTGTCTTTGCATCGGGAAAGCGTACTCGTGTTGCACCTCGGATGTCCGGGTTCGATTCCCACAGCCACCTATATGTACCAAATTTTCTTTTCAAAGCCATAATTTACGTTGATTACAGGAAGATCCCAGTGAAATTTGACGTCAATCCGAGCATTTACTTACGTGTTTTTAGTCTTTGCGCGGTTGGCCATTTTTGCTACAATTTTCCGGTCAAGCCCACTACGACGGATTATCGCGTAGCGCTAATATAACGCTTTCGTGTTAAAACTCCGTCGCCAGCAGGCGCCGAGATGTACGCGCAGCCACTGTAAACACTGACGCAGAAAGCAATTTTCTTGTGCCGCTGCGCCGTAGCAACTGCTTACTGATTCTGCGGCTGCTCGTGATTCGCCTGAGAACAATTGTTGCGAATAAAGTGTTGTGTACAAACCTCGACGAGGCCAGAAAACAACATGGCGAACCCACTTTCACTGCGCAGCTAACACAGGGTAACACAACAAAAGATCGAGGTAATTGCCATTTCGTAACAATGTCGTCTGTTCGAGTAATTGCGAACTGCCGCCCGCGCACTGACACGATTTAATTCGAAAAGACAAATTCCGATCTCTACACGCAAAAGTTGTGCATGCTCCAAAATTATTTGTACGATTTGTTGATTGCGTTGCAACGCATGCAAGACACGGGGGACCCGAAGAGGCCGATTGAATGCTTCCAGCCGTCATCGTTCGACCTTTAATCGCTGACATAGTTTATTGCAGATCACTTTGGCTGTCTTGCGAGCAAGCGGTTCGCGAATTCATGGTCGATAATCGCGCGAAAAGAACTTACTTGGATCTCAGCGTCGTGCGATACTCGCTGCACTTCCGAGTTGCAGCGTGCCCAAACAATCCCCTTCGGTCTTTTGCACGTCGTAAAGGTACTTGGCGTTGCAGAGCTTATTTCCTCTCTGATGAGTGTGGCCTGAAGAAGTTTTCTGCGTCTGAAATTTGCCGGAATCCACAAGGCAGTACAAGAGAAACCGGTGGATCCAGCGTGCTCCTCTGCTTTCAACAGCAGACGTACAACTTTTGTACAACTCGAAACAAAGGGACGCTGGGTATAGGGGGCGCTGTTCAGCGGCGTTTTTGCAGCGCCACCTGGGCAGCCTGTCAGCGTCATTGCTATTGCAATAAAATGCAACGCGATGCAAGGCACCCGAATGAGTAACCGCTGAAAAGCACGACGACCAGGAACGCATCAGTAAAATTCACCGACTTTCGAAGTCACACACAACGCAGGCTGCAAAGCCCCGCTGAAGTCATAGCTTCCGAGGGGCTTTGTGCGTGCTGTTGAGCTGCCGCAGGATATATGTGTGTATGTGCGGTGTTAACTCTGGGTTGCAAACTGGACTAAGTCTGGTTAACCTCATTGCCTTTCCTATCCCCCTTATCTCCCTCTATCTGGGAAATGTGCATGCTGTCGCAGCCTGCGAAGCACGCACATATCCTAGAATTAGCTTCGGTTCATGGAGCTGTGCCTCCTCTCTCGCCCTGCACCACTTGCGCGATCCCTGTTCCGCCGCTAGCCTTGTCAAGTAGAGATGGGCAAAATGACTCAGTTTCAGCGAGCTCCTCGCAACGGCCGCGCTCACTGAAATAAGAGCTTCCTCTATTTTCCAATGCCAGCCAGATGCGGCCAATTCAATGGTTCACCACCCTCTCCGATCGCTCTTTCCTACCCTCCCCCCTCGGCTAGCGTTCGCGCCTGCTTTACATCTTAAAACATCTTAAAAACGTCTTGAAAAGGTTGCAAACATCTATAGACGTCTTAGTCTTCGATAAGATTGCAAATACAATTTCTTCTAAACATGGCCTAAGCGCCTGAAATATACTATAGTCGGATACAACTTTAGAAGACAGCGGCATTTGCCCCTCAAAGGCGGATGGACACGAGCCGGCACCAATAGGCGCGCACTTCAGGTGACGTCATGAGCCGGACGGCCGGTGTCCCCGCCGACGGAGAACATGCCTAACATGGCCGCCCTCGCTTCGAACTGGGCCGAGTCGCGTCAGCTCTGTGCGTCTCCCTTCGTCAGAGTGAATTCGAATTGTTTGTGGTGGTCTGTCATGCCGGAAATATTATTGTGGGCTTACGATGCACAATTTGTGCCGCGTGCGTTTGTTCTGAGCCGTGAGCCGGCGAAGAAAGATTGCAGCGAACATCGGTGGCGCTGCGCTGCGCTTCGTGTGGAAACAAGATCCCGCGGCGGCATACCGCTGCAAACAAACATCGTACGTGTTTGTTCCGTGGTGTGTTGTTTTGCTCCTAAGTGAAGTTACGACGAGGAGAGTTCGCCAAAGTCTGGTACCTACTGTGAGCGGCGGGTGTGTTTGTGTACTGTGACCCTGCGTTTCTCGTCGGACGTAGTGAAGTGATGGAGCAAAACCATTATCAGGATAAATGAGAAAAGCGTGCGCGGATGAAACCAACCTGCGAGTTTCTCCACAGAAAAGATTTGTGAAAGCAACCTCCAACGCAAAGATTCGTTGCTGCCAGCTCAGCGTGCAAACGACCGATCGTTGGCAGCAGTGTGATAAGATAGCCGAGCGTCTAGCGGCGTCGTTCGAGTGTTGTGTAGCACCGTCGATTGATTGCTTTCCACCAATGCTAACAATCAGTGACTAACACGCGCTGCTTGAGCGAATGTCATTGGATTGTTAACGGTCAGGCGTTTGGAAGCAGTGTTTGTTTCCTTAATGTCAGCCTGAATGCTAATTTAAAATTATGACTGATACACTGGTGCCGTTGCAAGGGAGCTTGGCATGGATTCGCGTCGCTGTGTGGCTTAGAACTCTTCGCTCACTGCACGCGCCAGCTGTAGAAAGCCTGTTGTGACACAATCGCGCATAAGCTGTGCTGTCAGCGCTCGACTTGCTTTCCCACAACACAGCTTTGCGCTTTGTCGTGATATGTCGCTACTAAAAAATTCCTATGACAGTGAAGGCAACAGAGCCAATGTGTACATTAAAAAAAAGTACGACAAAGTAGGCACAGCTGCTTGTGAACTGACTCCTAATAGTTCTACTCGCGTCTGCGTTAAATTTGTGTGCGTGTTGTCTTGTGTGTTTGTGTATATTTGTTATTTTGCCCTTTTTTGTATTTTATATCTTAGTTTTCGCGCTCGCGTTTGTGTTCATGTGTGTGAATATGTGAGTGCTTCCGTGCGTGTATGTATTTGTTCCTATTTCTATCCTTTTATTTTTGCATTTGTTCTTGTAAGCATGCTGCAGCCACGACTTTCGACAATTCCATTAACTCGTCTCATTCAAAGCACCAAGTCCTGTGAATAGCAGGGCTGGTCTCTTCGATGTCATTAAAGCTATTCTCTCTCGTCTACCTCGCCTCCTCAGTCTGCCACCTTGCTTTGTTTTCTCCTACTATTCTGAGCTTGCTTCTTGTGCTGTTGCCGCAACGTGATTAACCAACTTGCACCAAACAAAGTTCTATCAGCTGTGACAACAGAAACATTGACAGATACAAAATGTTAAAAGCATCACGTGGCTTGCACAGTTACTTCGTCTCTTACCCCTGTCAATGTGTTTATGCATCAGTGCATACTGTAGCTTTCCAGAAATGCACATGAAAAGGTGCCATATTGTGAAACAGCTCCTTGCTATGTTGTTGCATTCAGTCTTAATAAACAAATGGTTTTGCTGCCCGTCACATGTAGTGGTACACATATATAACATTGTGCAGTGGGGTATCATTTCCTGTCATGACGCTTTCATCATTACAAATGCAGTTTTCTAGTGAATGGAGTCCAGCAAAGCAGTGCTGTGAGAGCTTTTGCAACTTTCACCATTTATTACTTCCCCAATATCACTGTCTGAATCTGTCCGTCACTTTGCCTACGGCTTGTAATGAACAAAGTTACTCACTAAAACACGTTCAACTTTACTGAGCATTTTTCCGGTGCGTAAATATGACAAAAAATGCTAGCAAAGTTAATCACGTTAATAATTGTGCTTGCATTCGCATTACTTGCTTGAGTCAGATTAATAAATTGAAAATTGGCTATGACAACACTTCAGTTTTCAGTGCAGACTGCTAACGGAGCCATAAAGCATGCTCCGACTAATTTCACTATGGGGCGCGTCAAACTCGACGGTGGCTGCCTGAATGAGCACTTTGGGCCTCACTAAGCTAATGATGTTTTATATTTGTTCTCTTAATCGCATTACTTGTGTGAGCCAGATAACAAAATAAACAATGCAACCACATGAATGTGCTTTGGCATTCAAGCTGCTGACAGTGGCTGTCAGTTTCGTGTTGTCTGCTGCTATTTCACCACCACTCGCTATGAGATGACTGCGATTTCCAGTGCAGACTGCTAACGTAACCATAAAGCGTGCTCTGAATGCTGCTATTTCACTATGGGGCACGTCAAACTCGACGGTGGCTGCCTGAATGAGCATTTTGGGCCTCTCTAAGCTAATGATGTTTTATATTTGTTCTCTTAATCGCATTACTTGTGAGCCAGATAACAAAATAAACAATGCAACCACATGAATGTGCTTTGGCATTCAAGCTGCTGACAGTGGCTGTCAGTTTCGTGTTGTCTGCTGCTATTTCACCACCACTCGCTATGAGATGACTGCGATTTCCAGTGCAGACTGCTAACGTAACCATAAAGCGTGCTCTGACTGCTGCTATTTCACTATGGGGCACGTCAAACTCGACGGTGGCTGCCTGAATGAGCATTTTGGGCCTCTCTAAGCTAATGATGTTTTATATTTGTTCACTTAATCGCATTACTTGTGTGAGCCAGATAACAAAATAAACAATGCAACCACATGAATGGCTGCCCGAATGAGCATTTTGAGCCCGCCAACGATAATCAGGATTAACAATAGTGTTTCAATTCAGATATGCCAGCATTTAAATGTGTTTCTATGCCACTTCTTAAATCGAGCACAATGTGTGCAGGACGTTGCTTATCAGAATTGAGCTTCTATTATAAGGAATATGCCATAAATGGAACTGCTTATTTATTTGAGAGGTCACGGAATGGATGGTTGGCTGTTGCGAACCCACCGGCAAAATTTGGGTAGCCCTAATAAGGGCTGTTCTTTTGTTAAGAAGCGTTTATGCTTCGTCGAGTGGCTCAATGCCAGACAGCTCGCAGTCGGAGTCGCTGTCTTCAGTGTCATCTTCACCCAGCTGGATGATGATGGGTTGAATGTGCTCATTCCCAGACGTGTCAAGTCTGAACTTTGCCTCCAAGCCCATCACATGCTGAATGCTCTTCCTCCAGTCTTCCGCCGTTACCTGCTTGATTTTCTCACTCAAGATGACGTCGACCGTGGACAGCTTGAAGTCTCTGTTGTCCGCAGCGATGCCATTTTTGACCTTGGCCCACACAAGCTGAATGGGATTAAATTCGCAGTGGTACGGCGGGAGCCTGAGTACAATGGAACCGGCCTTTACAGCTGTGTTGTCTACGATGTAGCTCAGAAAGCGGGACTTTACAGATGCCACCAGCTCAAGCAGCTGCTTCTTTATCATCCTTTCACCGTAGGTGATGTTCTTGCTTGTGAGCCACTCCTGTATCTTTTCCTTCTTCCAGGCTGTCATCGGCAATTTCTCTTCTCGCCGGCTATGGTAAGGTGCATTGTCTAAAACAATGACGCTACCAGCTGGCAACTTCTGCAGAACGTCATTGAGCCAGCCCTCAAAGCGATTGCCGTCCATTTCCTCGTGGTAGTCGCCTGTCTTTTGGCCTCGGAATATATCCAAGCCGCCGCCAACGACACCATCCTCGCTGCCATGTGCGTCACGATCAGGCGCTGACCTTTCCCACAAGGTTGTTTTAGACCCGTCGTCAGACCATTTGCTCGAGCGAACAGGCGTCCGCGCTTCTGCACCAGGGTGTCTGTCCACACGATCGACCGAGTGTGTCCCGCCGTCACCCATGTCTCGTCCAGGTAGAAGATCTTTCGGCCTTCCGCTCGGTAGCGCTCCACGTCACGGAGGTAGCGATTCCGCCAATCGGTGATGTCATCCCGGTCGATAAGCAGCGAGTTGCGGCTTCTCTTTTCGTGCTTGAAGCCGATCTCGGCAAGCAGGCGACGCATAGTACACCGCCTTAGTGATGGTAGTTCCATACGCTCCGAGAACTCGGTAGTTACCTTCTCGACCGTCGGTATCTCGTTGCGGCGAAAGAAATCGTGCACACATGATCTCAGCGCGCACAACGTGAAGCTGTCAAACTTCGCGCTGCGTCTCCTCTTCTCCGTATTGCGTGGGCGCTTTCGCGAGGGCGTCGTCAGTTTGCCACCCGAAAAATGCGAAGCTTTAACTTCCTGCCTCACCCTGAACACAGTCCTTTCGCTTACACCAAGCATGTCGGCGACAAATTTGCTCGTGTCCTCCACGCTGCGTTCAGGCTGCCTGTTACGCCAAAACGTGTAGCAGTGGAAGATCATGTTGCGTGAATCGCTGTTCAGGATGTGGCCGCTCTTGTTCTTGCCGAGGCTCCTCGGTGGTGTGGTCATCGAGGCGACACAAGGCTCGTTCGGCAACAAAGGATCGCGTTCCGATGTCACCTCGCTGGGCTCCATGGCGGAAACCTGGCACGGAATGCCGCGCGCGATCGTTCGCGAACTCACGAGATCGCAGGTTCGCAACCGCGAAAAAAAAGAAAAAAAAATATTAATTAAAAATAAGCCCAACACATTAAAAAAATAAGGTTGTGCAAACACACAAGAAGTATATATGAATCTTATGCTATTTAGCCAGCGACTGCTACGCCCGGTGCCGTCGATCTTGCTCTGTAGCAGACGACGCACAGCGTTGTAGAAGGCACGGAGTTATTTTTCTCTCGCGATCCGGCATGTGCGGTAGCATTTCCATCATGATAGTTTTACCAAACCACTCGTCAAGATACACAAATCTTATTTATACCGACAAATACGTGTTTTAGAAGCAGTCACAATTTTTTGAGTGGGACTATTTCTTTAGTCGCGGAGGAATTGGCTGCTGCGCTTCGGTCAACTGGGCGGGGCCTCCTCCTGTCTTCTAAAGTTGTACCCAACTATAGTATATGTTCTATATGCGGTAACAACTCACTACTAGTGTTACGAGAGTATATTTTGCTAAACACATTCAGAATGCCTAACTCAAGAATTTTTTTGATGTTTTTGTATAAAAGTGCATACAATGTCAAACGGAATGTTAAGTTTACGGTTACCATCGGTGATAATGAACAAAAAACGCCATGGATAAACGAACTCATAAGAAGCAACATAACAAAGCTGACTTCATTGTTGAATACTTTCACACCCGGAACTTCACCGATCAAATGTGAACTAACGTTTTCTAGCCAGCGCGCACACACGACGCCTGGAAACCACTATTCCATGCTCGCGCAGCATGCAGGGGCTGACTGCAGGAGCGAATCGCCGGTGTCAACAGTGATCGCATCACGGTGACTGTGATCGCAGCGGTGTCACAGAGCAGCCACTGCGGTGTGATCACTTTGGCAGATAGGCTCTAAATTTGTCAGGCACCGCATTTCATGGCGTCAACACCGGGAGTTGCTGGCGTACGCATCGTCTCGTTCGTGGGTTCGTACGTTGTGCTAGTTGTGTGCCGTTCTAAGCTGTTCTATACATTTATTTGATATCAGCTGGAGTCATTTGGCTGTGCCGACGCTTTTTGCCATGTGTTTTGCACCAGTGCTTTGTGACGTCGGCTGTATTGTGTGTTTTCGCCGACGGCTTACTACCACAATGGCGGGATCTGCGTTCGCCGCCTTCGATCTCGATGCACCTTTGTATGTCGCACGTATGGATATAACTTTTTTCGGTAAGTGAAATACTTTGCACTTTGTTTCTCGTGAACAATGTGAGTGAGTGAGTGAAACAACTTTATTTAGACCAGCGGATTGAGGCCTGGGCCTAGGCCGCGCCAAAGGCGGTAGAGAGACCCTGTCTCCCAGCCGCCTCTCGAGCTCGCTGGATGGCCCATAGTTGAACTTGCAGATCTGAGCTGATCAGCGCGGCTTTCCACCGCGCCCCAAGCTGTTCTGGGGAGACTGCATATTCATCCTGAACATGTGCGCAATCCTATAGAATGTGTTCTAGGGTGGCGTGTTCTGTCCTACATAATTTGCACAAGTCATCTGGGTATAGTTCGGGGTAGATGCGATGTAGGTGCACCGGGTTGGGGAAGATTCTAGTTTGAAGTCGCATTCAGTCAACCGCCTGAGATCTGTGTAATTTGGAGCTAGGAGGTGGGAATATGCACCTCGACTTTTGGTAGAAGCGGGTGACGTAGCAGAATCTGAACATTGTCCTTCTTCTTCCAGGTCTCCCCTCCCGTTCCTTCGGGGGAAGCTTCTTCGCGAGCGCGGTAAATGAGACCTCGCGCGACGCGGTCAGCTTCCTCGTTGAGGTTGGGAGCGCGGGACTCACAGGAGGTGTGGGCTGGGAACCAATTGATGTATCTGTCTTCGAATTCCTCTGATGATATTAACTGTGCTTTCCCGTGGAGTATGTTAGCGGCCTCGGGCGATATTCTTCCTCGCGCATAGTTTCTGATGGCTGACTGCGAGTCGCTGATGACGTATCTATATTTGGGGAAATTAAGGCCTGAGCGATAGCTGCTACTTCTGCAATTTCACTGTTATTAGAGCGTATCGAGCATGCGCTTATGCACTCGTGGTCGGAGTTTATTACCACTGCGACGTAGGATTCGTGACTCGGGTACTCCGCTGCGTCCACAAACAACGCCTCCTTGTCTCTACCGTATGCCTTGAGTAAAGCTTTAGCTCTGCTCTCCCTCCTTCCCTGATCAAGTTCGGGGTGCATATTTTTAGGCAGAATGGGGACCTGGATCTTTTGCCTGATTACCTTGGGAACCGACACTTTACATCCTTGTTGATTGTGATAGGTTATCCCTAATTTGCTGAGGATACTCCTACCCGTGCGCGAACCGGCTAGTCTCTCCAACTGAGCAATCTGTTGAGCCTCTATCAGCTCCTCTAACGTGTTGTGTACACCAAGTTGAAGTAGTCGCTTGGTGCTGGTGCTATCTGGAAGGCCTAGAGCTTGCTTGTACGCCTTTCGTATGAGTGCGTTGATCTTAGCTTTTCGGCTGAATACCAATTGAGGTATGCCGCCACGTATATAATGTGACTTATGGCGAAGGAATATACAAGTCTGACGACGTTAGCTTCTTTCATTCCCTGGTGTTTGTTTGTAGACTCTCTTGATTAGCCTTATTGCGTTGGTGACTTTAGTTACTAGCCTCTTGACGGTTTCTCAGTTAGTGCCCTTAGATTCGATTATGAGTCCTAGGATTCTAATCTGTTCCACTATGGGGATAGTCCTGCCATTTTTGGTGCGAATTGGGATTTCTTCGTTGGCTCGGTTGCGGTTGTAGCCCTTGGGAGGTCTGCCTTTGAGCGTGGGTCGATAGAGGAGGAGTTCGGATTTATCCGGCGAGCACTCGAGGCCAGTACCTTCGAGATACTCCTCGATCGTGTCGACGGCCTCCTGTATTCTCTGCTCTATCTCTCCGTCGCTACTTTCAGACACCCAGATGGTGATATCATCTGCATACAAGGAGTGATGTATTCCATGTACAGAGTTGAGCCGTTGCGGGAGTCCTATCACTATTAGATTGAACAGCATGGGCGATGTGACTGAACCCTGCGGGGTGCCAGCGCTACCCATGTGTCTCTCCTCAGATCTGAGTTCTCCTATTACAAGGGATGCCGTTCTGTCCGTTAGGAAGTCCTTGACATAATTATATGCTCTCGATCCTAAGCTTAATTGGCTTATCTGATTTAATATAGCTGCATGCGCTGCTTTGTCGAAGACTTTTTTTGAGGTCTAATCCTAGTATCGCCCCAGTCGATCTTGTTGTATTGTCTAGGATCTGCTGTTTAATTTGCAGCATGGCGTCCTGTGTGGATAGCTGGGAGCGGAACCCCAGCATGGAGTCGGGGTAAATTTCCTTCTCCTCAAGATAGTTATTGATTCTATTGAAGAAAGCGTGTTCCATCAGCTTTCCATCGCAAGACGTGAGTGAAATTTGGCGTATGTTCGACAGATCGGGTTGTTTTCCGGGCTTGTTGATAAGGATTACTTTAGCACCGTTCCATTGTGCTGGGATGACGCCTTCGGCCCAACATTCGTTTATATATTGCGTGATGTTCTCTATTGCTTGATCGTCTAGGTTCCGGAAAGTTCTGTTGGTGATCCCGTCCGGTCCCGAAGCGGATTTGGTGTTTAGCTTCTGTAGCGCTGCCCTAATTTCAGCTACGGTGAACTCCTCGTCCAGGAGCTCGTTTGTGTCTCCGGTATATTGCCCGTGCTCTATGACGGGGTTTACGGGGATATATATTGCTACACGCGTGTGGTATTTGCTTGTTTGAACGATGCGCGCGGCGCCATCACTCGAGAAAAGAAGAGGAAGAAGGAGCTGGGCTCGCTCGGTGAGTCTAACCGGTCAGCGCTGGAACCGCTGTTGTAAATACAACCTGTAAATAGTTGGTAGTCTTACTGACTGGTCCTTCGCGTAACAATAGTTGCTAGCCTCAGCGATAAAGTCCTCCTCGCTGCCTTTATACTGGTGCATCAGCCTACGCAAGGTTTGCGTATGTTCCGATTCGGTGTTATCTCGGTCGAGCAGGTGTTTGAGCATGCGCCATGTCTGACCTGCGTGCATTTGCCCATCCAAAGCATTGCAAACCTCGTTCCATTGTTGTTTGCTTAGCTGCTGACAATGTTCGTCAATCTGCTTGTTGAGCTTGGCTATACGCTTGCGCAAGCTCCTATTGTGCCTCTGCCCGTGCCAACTGTTCTGTAGTGATTATTTGGCCTCACACATGTGCGCGAGACGGCTATCAATCTTTTCTATGGGGGGATCTGATGTAATCGTTTGCGTAGCATCGTTGACGTCTTGTATAACGTCTTTGACCCATTGCACAATATTCTTGATGGAAGCTTGTTTTTTTGTATCTCTGACTTTTCGAAACTTATCCCAGTCCGTCCATCTAACCTGTCGTCTATTGAGTACTGCGTCTACCGCCTCTTCAATTTTGGTTTCTACTATACGATGATCGCTCCCCAAATCTTCAAATGTGTTTTTCCATTTGGCGGTCCCCACGTTGCGAACTAATGTTAAATCTGGAGTTGTGTCCCTCGCGAGTCCAGTCCATATACGCGTGGGGGAGTCGGGGTCGGTGATGAGAGTTAAATCGGTTTCCTGAATATCCTGCCATAGCATTTTGCCTTTGGCTCGTGTGTATCCGCATCCCCATGCGCTGTGTGGGGCATTAAAGTCTCCTCTAATGAAGAGGGGGTTGGCTCCCGCTATTACTACTGCCTTCTTAAAGAGAGAAAGGAAGCGTTGTCGTATGTGCTCAGGATTGCTATACAAATTTAGGATAAACGTGCTAGGAAGTTTTTTTCTTCTAGGGGGAAGTTCTACGAGTATGTGCTCGATTTCTGTGATCTGGGTGTCGTGGCGGATTGCTACGAATCCCTTCCTTACCAGGGTGGTTAGTGTTCTATTATCCCCGGTCGTGGGGCCGATCGCCTTATATCCCGATAGCTTAGCTAAACCGTGCGTTTCCTGCATAATTAGAATATCTGGTTTGGTTTTGTTCCTAAGGTGTTGTTGCAGTACTGCTCTCTTCCCCTCATAGCTCCTACAATTCCATTGCCAAATAATTAAATTTTTTTCCTGTGCTTCCCTATTTTAGTTTCGGTATTAAGACTGTTTCCTGTACGCCCCTATTTTGATTTGGGTATTGAGGAGGGAGGGGGATGGTAGGAGGCAGGTCTCATGACATTAGTTGGGACAGCCGCTGTTGTGGTGCCCTGCGGTAATTGTGAATTGCCCACGGTGCTGATCGCCAGGGTGTTGGCTGGAGGCGCCGGAGATGCCCTAGGGTTGAGACTGGCTACGTTAGCCTCGAGTTTATCTAGTCTATTCATCATCATGGAGATTGCAAGCGAAAGGTTGTTGGTTGCCTCTGCCTGTTCTTTAACTGCCTTCTGTATTTCGGACAATGTTTGATTCAGGTTTGAATTTTGCGTAGCGGTTTTGTCACTAGACGCCTGAGTTTTTCTTTTCAGTGGCGGAGGGGTGCTGTCCTCTTCCATTCCATGCTGCCTCCCCTCCTTTGCACCTTTCCTGTATCTAACTTATTTCCATCCGTTGTCTACGTCGTCCTCCCGTCGGGTGACTTCCTCTTCCTGCTCATCATCCATTGTTGACGATTATTGCCTCTTGGGCGCGAGCGTCGAGACCCTGGGTCTCGTGAGGCGGCTCGAGGCGGCTCGAGGCAGCTCGAAACAATTGCGGGAATACCAGGCAGCAGGCGCGAGGTAATTTTGGCCCGTAAAATCTCGTAAAACGGCCACCCACCTCAGAATCTGGTATCTTCGGGTTCCCGGTAACGAGCTGAATCCGATGGTATATAATTCCGGGTGGTGCTTGGCTGTTGTCGCTGCGAAATAATTTGATGAGCATCGAAGCTTTTACTTAAGCTATGCTCTTCTTCTGCTTCTTCTTCTTTCTCTCTCGTCAACAATGTGCGAATTTTTTTAGGTGTTAATCGCGACAATCATTGATGGTTGGGCTCTTCTGCGTTGCCGGTTTTTGTCAGCTTTATTTTTATACGAGGGTTCTGCTTGTTCGTAGTCTTTATGGTCAACGTAGCATGAAACAACCGAAGGGAGCGCATTCAGACAGCACGCTGCTCATAATCTTGAGTCAGACTGTGCTCGCCCTATCTTGTGTCCTTTTGTTCTTGAATGGGTTACAGCTTTGCGTGCGCGCGCGCGCATGTGTCACTATACAGCTTGTAGCGTTCCCACCGCAATGCTTACTTGTTTTATACAATACCAAATGCAGTCGGCTGCTGATGTGAAAATTGCACTGGTGCTTTGTTAAAAATAAGCTGCTAAACTTGTAGCCTAGTACGTGCTTCATCTGGGAGTGCAATTACGACTGCGTGTCGTTTATTAATGAATACCTGTGGTTCGCCTCATTTGCAATTGCATAACTGTCTTTCAACTAACCTGATGTCTTATTTTGTTCTTTTCACTGTATAGACGGTTGGACATCTTGTCTCCGGGCGCTAGCTGAATGGCGGGACCTCATCATCATGATCAGTGCAAGCCAATGCACTTTACCCTCTCTGATTTTGACAGTGCTTTGTTTATGGCTTAAGACCAAGGAGCACTTCATGCCAAACTATGTAGCATTTAGCAAACGGGCATTTCTCCTTTAATTTTTTGCACTGGTCTCTAATCAGCTGCCACTTTTTATATTATTCTCAGTTTCTCAGCACCAACTACTACTTAGTTTCCCTATGCCTTCTAAAACTTAACTGTAGGTAGTCAATACTATGTAGGATCTCACAAATTCACTCTTTTGTGTCATCATTCAGCAGTATTTCATACATGAGTGAAATTTGGCTACAACAGTGTACGTCGCACCTTGCTTCCCCAATGCACAAATGTGTTCAAGCCAGTATGTGATGAGTTCTGTATTCTAAAAGGCTTTCTGTGTGACTTAGTTTCATTACACGAATTTACTGCATAGCATCAGCAAGGAGTCTGATTTCAGATCTTTGTGTGTGCTGCAGGATGTATGCTTTGCTGCTTGGATTGATAAAACATGGGCCGAGGCTTCCATACAAGAACGAACTTCAATTTGGCTCTGCCACCATCAGCACTTGGCTGGCGCCTGCCAAATGAAACATCGCAGGTAGTTTGTGCAGACTGTTATTAAACCTTACTCTGAGGGGATCACGCAATGATGTGTGATGCTGCATGTGTCTGATTGTCATATGTGCGTGTAGAACAGGCAGGATGCTGCGGGTTCCAGCAGTGTGCAGAGCTGCTTTGTAAAAATTTGTCATAACTCTAATTTGACCTGTGTTGTTGTTTTTTTGTCAGGTGGAGGTGTTATCAGAATTTAGCAACTTATTTTTCTTGGGCCTCTGACTAGGCTACCACGTTTCACTTTTCGCTAGGTGGACCATTGCTTGAATACAGTTTTTTGTGTGTAGTGACCTATCAACTGCTAGTCAATGCAGATGCTCAGAATTACCTGAGGCATCTGATGAACTTTCAACCTATAGAGGTTGAAAGTTCATCAGATGCACTGATGAACTTTCAACCTCTACAAAGCACTTCGCACTTTCTAGCACAACCAGTATGTTAAGACTTCTAAGACAGGGGGCAATGTTCTCGTTGGATCACATGGTACGATACTTTCAATTTTATATGAGGTATCATCCAAGATGACGTCTTATTGGTGTGAAGCCCTAAGCCACTTAGGATCTGATGAAAATATATCAAGAAAAGTAAGTGGCCCGACCCCAGAAGCATTGCATTGTGATACTGTATCACCAGTCCTTTGTGTGCTACCTGCTTAGCCTGTACTATGTCATGTTTAAGTGCAAAAAAGGTGACAGCTAGACAGTGCAAAATGCCAAACTTGCCTTTGGTTTAATATAAAATGCGATTTAGCTTTTTAATCAAGATAGCAGATCATTTACGAGCAGAATGGCTAACTGTTTAAACTGATTATGTTTTGCAGAGAGGCTCTCAGACTTGTTTTGGATACGGACACAAAAGTTGGCGGGTGGTTTTTTGCGTCGGAACAAAAGTTGAACTGTTGAAAATGACAAATACAACAAGCTCCTTTGAAAAAAAGAACGAGAACATCTTTTTTGCGATTTTCTGTTGCACCTTGCCTCCAAGCGGCCGCCGGCAGAAGCTGAAATTTGACGTCATAACACCCACCGGCGCGCGCGCGGCCAAGGTCGGCCACATCCGTCGTAGTGTTTCCGGGGGTGTCGGTCCCTTGCAGCGTTTGTTTAACCCTTTTCGGTGATCTTCGCACATGGTCCGTCTCAAACATTATCCCCGTCGGCGCTCCACGCAGGTGACGCGTCTTACATGCGCCTTCCCGCGGTCGTCGCTTGGTATTAACGCGTTCGTCGGGGCGGAACGAAATGCCCAGACATTGCTGTCATAACATCATCGTCGGTCGTGACACGCCGTCCCACACGTTTCCCAGAGACGAGAAATTGCGTAAACTTTGGATACCTGCCTGTGAGCCATCACGCACAGCCTGGAGACCTCTAAAAATGACTTCATTTGCGTGGACCACTTCGTCGACTATGATTATGTGACCAGCCCGGCGATGCTGAAAAGCCTCGGCATGCCGCTCAAAAGGCAACGCCTAAAGCCCGACGCTGTGCCATCGGTCTTCTCACGAAAACGCAAGACAGAAATTATCAGCGGCGCGTTTGAAAAGAGCAGGCGAAAAGATGTCGGTACTGTTCTCGTTCACTCGCAGCCTTCTTGAGCAGTGCGAGGGCGAGGCTGGGGCGAAGTGCTCGAGGCTGGGCACGAAGGCAGTAATGTCTTTAAAAATGTTGGCAAAGCATACTAAAACAATACAAGGCACGAGCGCGACTCACGAGGTCAGTCCTACATGGCAGCGGGGCAGACACAGACATAGTTCTGCTTCTCCACGGGCTAAAAACAGGAAAAAAGGGAGAACGCCAGACAGGTGCTGCCATCTGTCGGGCGGCTGGCGAAGTGGACGAGAGGGTCTCGGAGATACTGATACCTCACAGCAGTTGCTCACGCCGACGGCATAAACTACTGTTCAGCCATCCACGCAATCCTGAAGTACCCCGCAGCTGCCTCGCCTGCGTGCGCTCTTGAAATAAAAAACACCGCATATCCACGGGGTGAATCATGATGATTGGGCGAAGCTCCGGAGGGAATGATCGGTAAACCGTGAATATTCCGTGTAATTCGCCCAGTCTCGCCACACTAAATCGAACGATTGACTTCCACCAATGACACGCGCCATATGTGACGTCATTCCTATTTTATAACAGCGCCCTTCATTATAATTGCACCATCTCCCGCTTAAGGGGACGCTAGCACAAACGCGTTAGAAACGTGCAGTACTCTCTAGTAAGGGGGAGAGGCCACAGCGTCTTACGCAGCCGTTTACACATGCCGGAACGTGCACCGCGTTTGCCGATGCCATCACATGACTGCTGAGAGAGTATAACCCCCGTATTCATAAACGCTCCTCGACTTGAACTTGACTTGCCACCGCCTTCAACGCGTTTCGAACGCGCTGCCCAAGGCGGTGGCAAGTCAAGTTCAAGTCGAGGAGCGTTTATGAATACGGGGGTAAGGCGGAGAGGCCACAGCGTCTTACACCAGCTTCTTACACGGGCTGTAACGCGCTAGCACAAACGCGTTAGAAACGCGCAGTCTTTCGTTAATGTTGGGTATTTATTAGACAGTTTTAGTATTGCGGAAATGGCACCACGCTAAACGCAATAAAATAGCGGGGTCAGACTGCGCATGCTCAGAACGCTATTTCAGTTTTGCGGATAGCGTGCGTCCGCTATTTCTGAAATATAGCGGAGACGCTAAACGCTCGCTAAGTTTTTAGCGTTGCAAACATGTTGGCACCCTCGGCTCGAACGCTTGACATGCAGGCTCGTTTCAAGGCTTGGCGTGGATCAACACGGCTAGTTTGGTTGTCGAGCTGCTCAGTTTGCTGCTTTGACTACTCGCAGCTAGATGGTTTTGCGCTTAGCGGCGCATCGTTGTCTTACGCTATACTAAAACTCTATCGAACAGCGTTCCGCAAAGATTTAGCGTGCGTAACACGCTAACGCTAACGCAAGCATTTTCCGCAATACTAAAAGTCTCTATTGTCATCGTGGTGCGTGCGTCCATGTGCGTTCGTGGCGGAGTGGTTAGCGCCACGCGTTCGGAAGCGAGGGGGCCCTGGTTCGATTCCGCGCTACGGACACGCCTTTCGGAATTTTTTTTTTCATAAATGTAGACGTGGCTACCTACTACGACGACGACGACTACTACTACTACTACATACTACAGAGGAGGGACAGACCCACACCCTAAGGAGCTTCGCCCCTAAAAGCAAGTTTACAGAGGAAATGACAAATAATTCTTGCACAAGTGTCTGGTGAAGAGCGAAATCTTCGCGCTACGGTTCGCGAAAACCTGACCGGCACTTCTACGGCCGCCTGCTCGTCGTCGCTTGACGCGGAAGGCTCGTAACCGTAAGCGGTAATATTTCTTGCCAAGTTGGAATGGTCCTCGTCTTCAGACGTGTACTCATCGCTGGTAGAGGCACCAGACCTTGACTCGATGCTCGCGATGAAGGCGTCGGCGCGCTTCCAATGACCGCGTCCGGGCGGCTGGCTATCGAGACGAGGGTGTCGCGACGTCACGCCTTTCAACTCCCGCGGGTCGGGCGCTAAGGTGCGCGCTCACAAAAATGCCAAAAATAAATTCATCAGTTTAAAAATGAGCTAAGTGACTACTTCTTTTCGGTTTAATCACACACTGGGGATTCATTTTCATCATTTTCGTAAAATTTTCAGATTTTGTGTCCGTATCCCTTTCACAAGTTGATAGAGGCCCTTTTTGCCGCGAAACGCCATAAATTATCGTTTGAAGGCACTTCTCTGTCCGACTTTTCTTTGCATTTTAATAACTATATGAGAGGAAATATACTAGTAATTTTTAGCATTATAACATACCTACCTTAAGAGCCCAGTGCTTTGAGACAAAGGAGGGCTTAAATTTATTTTTAATATTAGTCAAACTTCTTGCTTGGCACATATTGCTAATTCAAGTTCCAATTTGCACATTCTCACTTCCTCTTTTGTTTTTTTCCCTCGTCTGTGCAGGTTTTGCTTGCTTGTGTCTACAAGAGCCTTCACGCGTGACCTGCAACAAAAAGCATTTGTGGGCAGCCAGAGCTCTCCTACAAAGACTGGCGTGCTCTGGCTGTGACAGCAATCAATTTCAAGATCTATGCATGGCCACCTTTGCTGCTATTTGTCGCTCTTGTTAATTACACGTTGTGCATTTTTTCTCACTTATTAGGTAATAAAGTTTGGCTGTGTCACATGGTGTGAAATTGATTTCTTGCAGCATTTTAGCTTGCAGTCATGTTCTATGCACGGCGCTTCATGAAAAGCTCATCGTACAGTGTGTAAAAAAATAACAGCTTATTCTAATTTATGTTTCAGTTCTGGTAACATGCAATAAGCAAGGAATGGCTGGTATGCCGAAGAACTGGCCATTATTTCTGCGTGATGCTCTGCAAGCATATGACGATCCTTAACAAGGGGCACCCACAAAGTAAGTTACAATTTACTTTTAAACGAGGCACGGACATCAGAAGAAAATATTTGTATTGCTGGATAGAGTGGTGTGCAGAGTGCTTTTCCAGATGTGAACCATTCTTTATTTTCGAGAATTCATTGTAGCACAACATTCTGTTTCGTGTACTTGTGTAATACTATTCTGCCGGCTGGAACTGATACCAGGATGTCATCTCTGCCTGAACCGCAGCATCACTCACAAAAATGTTTGCCTGCTATAAACTATTTCAGTTCACAGGAGACCCAGCAGGGCAAAGTTTTGTCGACAGTGATGTGCTTCATGCAGACGTTACATCCTTGTTTCAGTCAAAGGCGTCACATTGGCATTACATCGGCATACAATACAGATCTTCTTTTACAGAAAAAATAAATCTGACCGGCGGCATTCAATTGATTGGACTAAGCAAAATGCACTGGTCAAACAATCGGGATGTGCTACACTATTCCCATGGGTCACGTCTGGGAAAGCAACCTGTGCATCATTCTGTCCGACCTTATAAATGTTGTTCTTTCTGATGTCCATGCCTCATTCAAAATAAATTGTAACTATGGACAAACCTCGTGTTACTGTAGCCGCTGCCACACAATTTTGAGGGAATGTCTAATAAAAGTCTTAGGTTGTTCTTGTCAAGATGTCCATTAGCCAACTTTTAGCGTAACGTTTGCAGGGCTTACTAAAGTACTTTTAGACGTCCATGGCTACAAAATGTCTTGCTCAATACAGCTACTAGACTTTTGAATTATCCATTCAAGACATCTTTTAGACATCAAATAGCTGCTTCCGTGATTCGTGGGTCACGGCGGAAATTTGAGGAAGTAATCCCGACAGACGCCTGAAGCGTCTACCGCATCTCCTCCGGAACGGCAGCGGCGCGTGCTCAGTGGCTCAGACGCACGCGTGACGCAAGCAGCCGTACCCTCTGGGTAGCGTCACATCACGGCAACTCACTGAGCTAAGGCGCACCAACGGCTCCCATTGCGGAGCAAGCGAGTGCACTGGCATTAGAGGAGGCGCTGCTGAAATGAACCGGTTCACTTAAACCTGCAACTTCTTTTATGCGTAGGCTACTTATTTTGGCTTTCAAAAATGATATATGCGTTACTACAATAATCGTGTTCAAGTCATTTAGACTACGTTTGGTGACTATATTTAATAATTTCTTAATTTTAAAGCACGAAACTTTCATGTTAATGAACATTTCTTATATTGGCGATAAAAATGATTCTGATACTGTAAGTGATTGGCAATGAGTAGGTAGAGTTCAATCCCGCCTCGCCGTGCTGACCACCGCTGACGAAAGTGCGGTGCTGGCCAAGTGAACGTTCGGAAAGCGAGATGCTTGCGCGATCTCGCCCCTGTGAGCCATTGAGCTGAGCGGAGGTGCACTCCAGCGAAGCGGGGGGAGAGCAACGGCGGAGGACAAAACATACCGGCAGCCGAGTCCGAGCCGAGCTGACTGCAACTCGAATGAACGTGGTCCAACGGTTGCAACGCGGAAAAAGACCGAGGACTGCTGAAGTCGCACCCAGTAGAGCCGGCTCAGTAGGAACTGCCCGGCACGGTTTCCTCTCTAAAAGATCCGCCACTCACTTTTACTAAACCGTGGTTCACTCGTCCCATAAAAAATCGCAGTATCGCCCGAAAAGCAAAGCCTCAATTGCGATACCAAATTAGTAGAGAGCTATGCGGAGTAAGGATAGTAAGGGTCGGCTGCATGAACTTGGACACATTCGCTTACTAACTGAATTAACAAGCATGGTGTCAGCGCGCACAAGCAAACATGAATAGATGACACTCGATGATCGCAGACAACCACTATCAAAATGCTGGCATGAGCAAGCGCAGTTGCAGCAGTGAGCGAAGGTTAGTGCGGCCTATTGCTTCAACTGAAACTAAGCAGCGAAAGCGCTGCGCATACAAAGGTAAGATCCGTGTGGAGATCGCTTTCAAGATACGGTACGCGCGGCAGCCCGCAGCCGCGCAAAGTACAAGTACACAGTTGCTGACAGACTAGAAGCCGCACCCCCTCCCTCCCGCGCTGTCTCCCGCTTTCCTCCTTTCGCGTGGGAGATTGAGTCGCCAGTTCCCCTTGCGCCCCGTCGTAGGGTTGGTAATATCGCCGAACGATTAATCGATTAAAGGTATCTAGAAAAACGATTAATCTTCATCGATGTCCACGCTTCACTTAATCGACTTAATCGATTAGACATGTTCGATTAATCGTTTTAGAGAGTTTGACAGGAGTTGCGCGAAAATGTTGAAATTGTACTAGAATGGCGGAGCACGAACAGTGACTGCGCGGAGTGGTATAGCGACTGTATTTCCGAGTCTCGAGTGATACCGAACTGAATACTTTCTCTCTCTTCACCTACACCAAACACACGCCACCCAAAGCCGGAGGTTTGAAATGTCCTCGCAATTCACGGCATATTATAGCTACCCAGTCGCTGATCGTCGTGTCACTCCTAGTCCACTAAAGACGTGGAACGGTGTGCGCGCCGGTTTGGAGCACGTACTTGACGTAACGATGAAGTTCATGTCGATTCCAGCAAATCTGCAGCTTGTGAGCGTCTATTCTCGCATGCTGGTTGTGTGGCCATTTAAAGAAGCCGTTGGTTTCACCCGAACATCCCCGCCATTCCTTCGCTCTGTAGAAAAGAGCACGCGACTCATGGAGGAAGGGAAAAAAAAGAGGAGAAGCCCTACCCCCTCCCCGCACTAGGATATCAGTGTGGAGGAAGTCACGTGTCATTTTTTCTTTTTTTTTCGCTGTAGCAGCCCAGTTGTCGGGCCACAATACCGGCTTTGTTATGGTTGTATGCGCTTACACGTGTTGCTTCGTTAGGTCTCGTACCGTGGGGAAGGCGTCGTGTGGGCAGGTTTGCGCTAGTCTGCATGTTTTGTTGCTCTGTGTTATCTGGATCCTGCTCTCCCGAATGTTGCTTTGGCGAGGTGGTACTCGAGGAACAAAAACGCGTGAAATGAACTCGCACACAACGCGGTACGCCATGTACCGCGCCACGGATACACTCTAAGCCAAAAGAGGCTAACGGGGGTATAGGGTTTAGTCCTTTGAGGGACTAACTGCGTTGCCACAACCATTACTCCCTTTAGGGACCAACGGCAAAGGGACGAACGGTGAGTCTCCTACCAGTTAATTCCTTGGAGATTAACTTTTGGTCCACCCAGTTGCTCCCCGAGGACTAAATGTAGGTCCTTGCAGTTTCTCCCCGAGGACTAAATGTTGGTCTTTGCAGTTGCTCCCCGAGGACTAAATGTTGGTCCTTGCAGTTGCTCCCCGAGGTCTAAATGTTGGTCCTCGCAGTTACTCTCCGAGGACAAAATGTTGGTCCTTGCAGTTACTCTCCGAGGACTAAATGTTGGTCCTTGCAGTTACTCTCCAAGGACTAAATGTTGGTCCTTGCAGTTACTCCCCAGGGGATCAACAGTTTAGTCCTCCATATATGTAGTTACTGCTTATGGGGTTAATTTTTTGACTCAAACATGCTTTTGAGAGGCCCAAGACATGAGCAGAGCTGCTTGGGTTGGGATTAATTTTTTTTATCTCGAACATGCTTTGAAGACACAGAACAAGAGCTGCTTGGGTGCTTGTAACACAAAGTATGGACAATTTAAACAACAGAACACTTTATTTTCTTTTACTGCTGCAACGTGTGTGCCACACGCAGAAGCGGAGTTGGCCGCACACCGCTGTTAATGCCGACCATGCGGCATATTAGGTCGAATGTTTTTTGCGCTTTTGGTGCAAAAACAATGTCAAATGCCCAGTACAGGGCAATCTGCGTTGCCAGGGCAGGGACAAGGCCATCTTCATCAATCTTTATTGATTCCAGCTGCACATAGAGGGCTCTTGCTTCCAGGAGGCTAGTGCCCTCGTACGTAATGGTCGGGACATGATGCGACGCACCCGGGTGTTGCAAAAAGAAAAATTATGGGGTTCTAAGTCAAAGCCAACATATGATTATGAGGCATGCCGTAGATGAGTGGTTTAAGCAACAGGTCTATTATCAGCATGCAAAATAGTTCTATTATCAGCATGTAAGTTGCAGATAATCTTACGTAGGGGGAAATAAAAGCCTCCATCCTCTCCTTCACGAGGCTTGAAAGGACACGAACTGAAGCTGTAAGCTTCAGGTCTGAAATGAAAAGTTTTCACAAATTAGGCATGAGCACCCTACACCGCTGACTGCAAGACCGCATAGAGGAACACAAGCATTGAAAGACAATTTACATTGCAATTACAGTGGAACCCCGATTATAAGACTAAGAGGGGACCACGCAAAACCGCTGTTTAATCGGCCATAGTATAATCAAAACTAAGAATATAGGCTGTGACGCTGTCTTCCTCAAAAAATGGGTACAGACCGCCCGAATAAGCCTGCAGCACGAACCTACACTGCTTGCAAAGAAGGTAGAGTAAATTATTCAAAAATTACGGTATTGATTCGATTGCAACACGAGTGTACTTTTTCATAATTTTCGTTGCTTGAACTAGACCCTTGTGTTACATTCAAATAACAAAATTGCCCATTTAAAAAAAAATATACTAATTCCCACGAGTTGTTGCATTATGTGGGCAACCTGTAACCTTACGGCTCGATCCAATCCATAGACAAGTCGACCGAAGTCAAAACTAGTTTTTGGTTGGAATCGACGCTGTTTTCGCTGTGCTTGTGACTGATTACGGTGCTGCAATACTCTACGGCCTTTTGTGGTTCGACTCCATTCATTCGTGGCGTTATGGTGACGCAGTATATTTAGTATTACTGTCGCTTCGAGAGACGAGCAATTTTGGTGGCCGAGGTGGCCGAGGAACTGGGAAAGTCCGCTGCAGCTCAGTGTCTAGATGTCAACGAGTCAACGATTTGCGGATGGCGGGAACAGCGGCAGGCCCACCTTAAATGCGAGGCCAGTCGGGAAGGCTCTGTGCAACTTGAAGTGGCCTGGTACTGACCCCAAATGAAATGACTGTGCGGTCTTTTTAGAAGTAATTAAATCTCAAACAAGCTCGACGGCATGGAAGATGACAATTCTCGGGCTATTACTTTTGGAGATAGTTTCGCTTTCGCGAGATTTGCTTGTCCCTGCGTCGAACCCCTCGAAGTATACATCCAACAGCTCTCTTGGCGTTGATATCGAGCTTCGGACAGTTCCAGAAACACTTGTCGGAGATGCTTTCAGAGCCGAGTCATGCGAAATTTTGCAAAAGTGAAACTAAGTACGAAAGTGATCACTGAAAGACCACCCAAGCTCCGTCTCCTCTTCAGACAACCATGATGCGTGAATAGATCGTTTCCAAATTGCGATTTCTTGAATAAAGGTACTATTTCTTTTTCTGTTCATCTTGTGTTACATTAGCGATTTTTTTTATTTCACGTGACTGGAAAGTCGCCCCTCGCATTACATTCGGTTTTGCACAAGCATTACCAGCCGTCCTTGTTTGACTCTTGCGCAGTATATTTGTTTTCCTCAAAGTATGAACTAACTTGCCCACCAACAAGTTTTATTGAATTACCAGGCGGCTGCAGCGTGCTTACGTGGAAGCCAGTGTCTGCTTAGAACAGTTTTTTCTTGGACAGTACCAGAGAGGCATCGTACCATACGTGTCGGCGTAAGTGTAGAATTGTGTTGTATAATCAAGGTTTTAGTACATTTTGCTGGGACCAAATCAATTAGTCGTAAAAGCTGGATAGATAATCGAGGTTCCACTGTATAAGGTAATAATACATTGGCCACTCATGGCTTCCTTCAAGTTGATTAATTTGCTCTCGAACTGTAAACAGCTAGCTCCCTGGTTAGCTCAGTTGGTAGAGCAACTGCAGCGGTAAGCCAGTGGTCCCAGGATCAAATCCCTGACAAGGACAAATTTTTCTCCAAATTTGAAGCATAATTCAAACAGGCAATCAAAACACAAAAAACTAGGAAAACTTGGCTTCAGAATAGGAAACTCGGAGGTGATCAATACACACACAAGTAGGAAAACCTGGCCTTTAGAATAGAAAATTCAGCCTTGTACCTTTCTTTCGCAGCTTTGATTGCGTACTTCATGAAAATTCATAAGATCACGAGACTCACTATTTGCTTGGGAGGGCACAAGCTATGGTAAAATGGTACTAATAATTCAACTTTCCCTGACCGACTAGCTATGACATGTTGAGTGCTCAGTGTGCAATTGCATGCAGGGTAACTTTTTAAACTAGTTTTCTTCACTGCTAAGCCACAAAGCACAAATCCAAAAGAGCCTGGTACAAGCTTGGAAGCACCACATTGGCTGGGGGTGCTTCATTTTTTTTCCACAAGTGTGCAGTGTAATTCTTATTCCATCCTTTTTAACCTAGTCGGATGTGCACTGAAAAGTCAATTTGCAAACACATGTTATTGCAAGCAGCAATACAAGTTTCCAGTCCACTTTTGGTTCACAGCTCTTGCACTGAGCTGCCTTGATGTCTGCTAGTTTCGTCATGACAAGAATAAGAATGCACTTTCAGGAGCTTCAGCCAAGTTGCTCTCCAGAACTGCAATTAAGTTCCCCGTTTATCGTTTCATCCAGCACTGTTTATAGAACTGGAGTTGTCACTCAGCAATAGCACCTAGGCAGTCATGGGTACAGTTTGCTCGCAACGTATGCGCTGTAAGAATTTTTTTTGCGATGTCGAGTGCAGAAGAATTGATGATGTGACAAAGCCGGCTCGGTATTGGTGGATGACCCTGTTTGTAAGGTTTTTTTGTGGCTCTCCCCCTTTGAGTATCTTCCAGTATTTATTCCGCTGACAAGGGAATAAATTGATAGTTGCAAGTAGCGCTCTGTCGTGCGTGTTTCTTTTCTGTGTCTCGTCAAAATGTTGCGCATTCCAACCTCTATTATGAGATGTTCACAACTACGATTGTACGTGTGCGACACTACGCATTAAACTGGTACTCTAAGAATGTAAACTGAAGAACAGTGATGCACTAATTTGCCACTAAGAAATGCTCACATCCCATGCAACAAAAGTACCTTTGTGGAGAGGCTGTGCGGCACTCATTGCCTCATCAAGGGAGGCAAAGAAATGCTCCAGGTGGTGCTTCTTCTTGGCCACCTCAATAATTTTGGTCGAAGTCATTGAGAACACATCTTGCAGCGTTCCCAACAAGCAAATTCCTGTTTGTGAGTGAAACTCACTTCGAACCTTTGGATAGTTTGGAGTGCAAAGAAATAGACATCAACATTAGCTTCCTACAAATATACTAACCAGTACTGCTGCAGTAAACACCAAAAGCAAGTAAATTATGGTTTTCCAAATTTCTCGGTTTTTCAATCCAATTTTCATTTTCCAACAGTAACATATACATGTGCATGAAACGATTTCATTTTTCCAATCGCCAAATACCAGGGTCAAAAATGGTGGTTAAAGCAGAATCATTCACAACGATGTAGTCAGCAGAGAAAGACTCTCCGGGACATTAGGAAGCCAGCCTTGCATTACAGCAAAATCATTCATAAATCTATAGTCAGAACAGGGAAAAAATTGCCCCGAGGAAATTAGGAAGCAAATATTCATGCACTACACTACTTAATAGTTTTAATTTTTCGATGTACAAGGTCTATCCGGAAGACGTGAATTTTGTACATATACGTTGCTTGTACTTCCCAACAAACCAGTTGGCTTTGTTGCATTCATAGTAGTCCCATTCTGAGTCGATGCAATAAATATTTTGGATTGCTGTACAGCTCAGCCAGCGAATACTTCCCGATGGCATCAGTGGATTGGAAACAGCATCCTCCCAGAGTGGATTTGAGTGTTGATAACAGAAAGTCTGTGTGTGGCATAGAGTGTATACTATAGCGTCGCTGTAAGCATACTGCATGCTTTTTAAAATGACAACCTAAACTCGCCGCTCTTCTCCGTCACCTCTTTGTGTGAGACCGCTTCAAGTGCATGCCGCTTGCAGAAACGAAAGCAGCTCACCATCGCCACGTTGGCTCGACAAGATACATACAGTGTTCGTGCAAGGTCAGCTAGGAGTGACGCCGCCATGGAAAAACCTCCCTGCATAGCTGCTCCCACAGTTTTCTACGATAAATGGATACTCAGAAAATGCTGGTGCAGGTCTGCCGGCATGTGATGGCATGAGCTAGTAGGCGACACGCTGCACACAAATTGCTCCCGATATGTGGCACCACATCGTATCATATGTCTGTAAAACGGCGCCAGTTTTAGCTGAGTACCCTATCCTTGTACAGACACGTGCGCATGCATTGGAAAAAGCAGGCCGAGTCATCTGCTCTGCCAACCATGCCTGCAGCTGCTTTCTCTGTCAAAGTTACGAAATGCTCCTTGGTATCAACATCTTGGTTTATTGCCTTTGCGTGCTATTGAACAATCATGCAAAAGAGAATTTCTTTCCGTGCTTTGGAAAAAGACATTGCATATTCTAGGCAATCTGTGCTATGGCATTGCATTTATCTAGTTGTTGGTAGTGGTGATGCACCTCACAAGAGGCTAATTGGTACTTGGCATAGTACCGTTCAGCAAGTAATGCCGTGTTGCCACCACTACCAGTTACATATTACTGAGGTTTCACTGTATTTTGTTCTTCGTAGATCCTAGAACTCGGCAACTATAAGAGCCACAATAAATTTATTTAGTTTTGAAATCAGCATCACAATCTCTACAAAGAAGCAAACTTGCAAAGTCCTAGGTAAAAAATAAAAAATAATTTTCCAGCCGCATCTCCCCTTAAGAGTAAAATTTACCATAGTGGTCAGCATCAATGCTGGGTACTTCTCTGTGACCTGCTCCACAGAAGGTATTTCTTTCGAAATCCATGCACGTCTTGCTGAAAACGTCCTAGACATGCTGTCACTTATATATGCTTTCTCTGGCCTCGCCTTCCTCAACGCTTTCTGCATGCCAGATATATGTGCCGCAATACTTTCTGGGTCCTCTGCTTCACAGAGATCAGTAGCCTGAAAAATATGTTTAAAAAACATTTTAGATGCTGTACAAACAAATGCACTTAGCATAAGCTCATCTGATGCCTGTATTCATACCACGTAAGGCCTTGCAACTCTTTTCTGAACATCCTCAGGAATGCTAGGCTTGCATGGCCTCTTGGCTGCCACAGGAGTTGTTTCTCCCGCCTCTTGCCTCATCTTTCTGCGTTCATACTTTGCCCTGAATCTAAGGGCCTCTCGCCAGGAATCCTGCAGAGCATGAAACATTTACCAAAGCTCAGCTCATTGTGCTGCTTAAGCTGGCCACAACAGCCCTAAGATAATCAATGCAGCCGGCAAGCAGAGCATAGAACTATACCTGCAGGCAGCTGTCCTG